>NW_024607697.1:0-12500 GCF_018296145.1 Oncorhynchus tshawytscha | reverse complement strand
CCTGGAGTTGATTTTAATAACTGAATGAAATCATTAGCTGAAATCAATAGCTCTCCCTGTGCCAAAGAAAGCGAAGGTAACCTGCCTAAATGACTACCGCCCTGTAGCACTCACATCGGTAGCCATGAAGTGCTTAAAAGGCTGGTCATGGCTCACATCAACACCATCATCCCGGAAACCCTACACCCACTCCAATTCACATACCGCCCCAACAGATTCACAAATGACACAATCTCAATCGCACTCCACACTGCCCTTTCCCCACCTGGACAAAGGGAACACCTATGTGAGAATGCTTTTCACTGACTACAGCTTAGCCTTCTACACCATAGTGGCCACAAAGCTCATCACTAAGCTAAGGACCCTGAGACTAAACACCTCCCTCTGCAACTGGATCCTGGACTTCCTGACGGGTTGCCCCCAGGTGGTAAGGGTAGGTAACAACACATCTGCCACGCTGACCCACAACACGGGGGCCTCTCATGGCTGCGTGCTTAGTCCCCTCCTGTACTCCTTGTTCACCCACGACTGCGACAACAATGAGACAGCCTATAGGGAGGAGGTCAGAGACCTGGCAGTGTGATGCCAGGACAACAACCTTTCCCTCAACGTGACGAAGACAAGGGAGATGATCGTGGACTACAGGAAAAGGAGGGCAGAACACGCCGTCATTCACATCAATGGGGCTGTAGTGGAGCGGGTCGAGAGTTTGAAACTCCTTGGTGTCCACATCACCAACAAACAATCATGGTCCAAACTCACCAAGAAAGTTGTGAAGAGGGCACGACAACACCTTTCCCCTCAGGAGAATGAAAAGATTTGGCATGGTTCCCCAGAGCCTAAAAAAGTTCTACAGCTGCACCATCGAGAGCATCCTGAACGGTTGCATCACGGTCGGGTATGGCAACTGCTCGGCATCCGACCGTAAGGTGCTACAGAGGGTAGTGTGTACAGCCCAGTACATCACTGGCGCCAAGCTTCCTGCCATCCAGGACCTATATGCTAGGCGGTGTCAGAGGAAGGCCCAAAAGAATTGTCAAAGACTACAGTCACCTAAGTCATAGACTGTTCTCACTGCTACCGCATGGCAAGCGGTACCGGAGCTCCTTAACAGCTTCTACCCCCAAGCCATAAGACTGCTACAACTAATCCAATGGCCACCTGGGCTATTTGCATTGAACCCCCCTGTAACCTGTTCACATTGACTCTGTACTGGTACCCTCTGTAACCTGTACACATTGACTCGGTACTGGTACCCCCCTGTAACCTGTACACATTGACTCACCGGTACCCTCTGTAACCTGTACACATTGACTCTGTACCCTCTGTAACCTGTACACATTGACTCAGTACCGGTACCCTCTGTAACCTGTACACATTGACTCTACTGGTACCCCTGTAACCTGTACACATTGACTCTGTACCGGTACCCTCTGTAACCTGTACACATTGACTCTGGTACCGGTACCCTCTGTAACCTGTACACATTGACTCTGTACCGGTACCCCCTGTAACCTGTACACATTGACTCTGTACCGGTACCCCCTGTAACCTGTACACATTGACTCTGTACCGGTACCCTCTGTAACCTGTACACATTGACTCTGTACCGGTACCCTCTGTAACCTGTACACATTGACTCAGTACCGGTACCCTCTGTAACCTGTACACATTGACTCTGTACCGGTACCCTCTGTAACCTGTACACATTGACTCGGTACTGGTACCCTCTGTAACCTGTACACATTGACTCTGTACTGGTACCCTCTGTAACCTGTACACATTGACTCTGTACTGGTACCCTCTGTAACCTGTACACATTGACTCTGTACTGGTACCCCTGTAACCTGTACACATTGACTCATAACCCTGTAACCTGTACACATTGACTCTGTACCGGTACCCTCTGTAACCTGTACACATTGACTCTGTACTGGTACCCTCTGTAACCTGTACACATTGACTCGGTACCGGTACCCCCTGTAACCTGTACACATTGACTCGGTACCGGTACCCTCTGTAACCTGTACACATTGACTCGGTACTGGTACCCCCTGTAACCTGTACACATTGACTCTGTACCGGTACCCTCTGTAACCTGTACACATTGACTCTGTACCGGTACCCTCTGTAACCTGTACACATTGACTCGGTACCGGTACCCTCTGTAACCTGTACACATTGACTCGGTACCAGTACCCCCTGTAACCTGTACACATTGACTCGGTACTGGTACCCTCTGTAACCTGTACACATTGACTCGGTACCGGTACCCCTGTATATAGCTTCATTATTGTCGTTTTATTGTGTTACTTTAAAAATTTTACTTGAGTTTTTATGGGAAATATTTTCCTAACTATATTTTCTTAAAACCGCATTGTTGGTTAAGGGCTTGTAAGTAAGCATTTCGTGGTAATGTCCTGTTGTATTCCTCAATGTGACAAATGCAATTTGATTTGATTTCAAATGTAAACAATGTTAATTTAAAATGTTCAACTACATATTCATTATCTTCAGCACCACCCCAACATCAAATATGTAAAATTGCGCGTTTCTATGTTATGTAGTAAAATCAAATGTCAATGACATCATCGGTGTGCGTTGTGTAATTATAACCAATTATTGGTAGACATTGCCAACTAATTGTCTACTAATTGGTTGATGATGTCATTGGAAACACTTATCTTCAATCTTCTCTCCATCCATGATTAGATTATCTGTAGGTATCGAAACTCCTTGCACCTATAACCTCTGACCTCTAACTGTAACCCCTGACCTCTAGCTGTAACTCCTGATCTCTTAGCTGTACCCCTGACCTCTAGCTGTAACCCCTGACCTCTAGCTGTAACCCCTGATCTCTAGCTGTAACCCTGATCTCTAGCTGTAACCCCTGACCTCTAGCTGTAACCCCTGATCTCTAGCTGTAACCCCTGACCTCTAGCTGTAACCCCTGATCTCTAGCTGTAACCCCTGACCTCTAGCTGTAACCCCTGATCTCTAGCTGTAACCCCTGTCTGTACACATGGAAACCTAGCTTGGTACTAGATCTGTTTGTGCTGTCTTGCCACTTGTATGTTGTCACACCGAACAATGACAATAGGAGTTGGCAAGACAGCACAAACAGATCTGGGATCTCCTGCACCTAACCTCTGTCGACTAAAATGTGTTTCTCTAATCCAAATCCTAATTCTTGTAGATTATATGGTGCTGAGGTGGAGGGTCATGGTCAAACTAACTCTCTACTATGTCCATGGTAACAACAACTCAACCAACACACAATCCCAACATGCACACTTACTACTTATTCATAGTGATGAAAGTTAACCAACCTGGTTAGATTCTTGAGACTACCCCTGGAGGGCGCTAAAATCCTGTCATATGGAGACCTTCAGTGAAATACAATGACGGCCCAGTCCCAAACTGACCCCTAGACTGTAAGCCCTATGTGCTTGGAGACATCTGAGATGATTTGATTGGTATTAGCAACTTGGTGAAACTTCCACTTAGCCTATCAGAGGGCAAGTTGGTTACACCAGTCAATTCCTCTTAGAGCTCCACATCAGTACACAGCAGGGTTATTCAACTCTGACCCTACGAGGTCCGGGAAGCTGCTGGTTTTCTGTTCTACCTGATTAATTAATTGCACCCACCTGGTTAGCCAGGTGAATCAGTTCCTGATTAGAGGGGAACATGAACAATGAAAACAAGCAAGACGTGGCTTCGATGTCCAGAGTTGTGTTTGAGGTATAGGGCATAGGATCTAGGGGTCGATTTGGTATTGGGCCCATTAGTGCACTTAAAGGTTTGTATAAGAGCACTTCATCGACTGATGTTTTCAGTCAGTCCTTCAACATTAAATATGTTTAATTACATATACACTGAGTGTACAAAACATTAGGAAAACCTTCCTAATATTGGGTTGCACCACTTTTTCCACAGGGACACTGGCCCTTGTTAACTCCAATGCTTCCCACAGTTGAGTCAAGTTGGCTGGATGTCCTTTGGTGGTGGACCATTCTTGATACACACAGGAAACTGTTAAGCGTGAGAAACCCAACAGAGTTGCAGTTCTTGACACACTCAAAGTGGTGTGCCTGGCACCTACTACCATACCCTGTTCAATGGCACTTAAATATTTTGTCTTCCCCATTCACCCTCTGAATGGCACACATACAATCAATGTCTCAATTGTCTGAAGGCTTAAAAAAATCCTTCTTTAACCAGTCTCCTCTTCATCTACACTGATTGAAGTAGATTTAACAAGTAACATCAATAAGGATCACAGCTTTCACCTGGATTCACCTGGTCAGTCTGTCATGGAAAGAGCAGGCGTTCATAATGTTTTGTATACTCAGTGTACATTCAACACGTTTCTTGCGAAATGCACTAACACCATCAAAACTTTAAATACATACCACAGAATAAAATAACTTTTTCAAAATAGCATAATTTGTCAAAATGCTAAATAAACAAACACCCACAAAACTTAGAATACATGTAACAAAATTGCAAAATCCATCAAAACAGTATAATTTGTCATCATATTATACATTTGATAATGGCTCCAAAAATACTAACTATAGCCATCAATAGATCATAATTTTCTATGAAAAATAGTAAATGGTATGAGATGGTAATCAAACATTTTATAGAAGTGAGCTATTCTTGTTCTCTGAATTGTGACCAAATACGAAAGCAGAAGGAATTTTACTAAAAAGTCAAATAAAATATATGGTTTGGAATTGTTTACATGTTAATAAATGCTGGGTATGGTAATGCTGTGTATGGTAATGCTGTGTATGGTAATGCTGTGTATGGCAATGCTGTGTATGGTAATGCTGTGTATGGTAATGCTGTGTATGGTCATGCTGTGTATGGCAATGCTGTGTATGGTAATGCTGTGTATGGTCATGCAGTGTATGGTAATGCTGTGTATGGTCATGCTGTGTGTGGTAATGCTGTGTATGGTAATGCTGTGTGTGGTAATGTTGTGTATGGTAATGCTGTGTATGGTAATGCTGTGTATGGTAATGCTGTGTGTGGTAATGCTGTGTATGGTCATGCTGTGTATGGTAATGCTGTGCGTGGTAATGCTGTGTATGGTAATGCTGTGTATGGTAATGCTGTGTATGGTAATGCTGTTTTAAATGTTTTATAATACAGCAAACATAAATCAAGTCTAAAGTACTCACAACCACGCAGGTAGTTATGGAACTACTAACCAAACACGTTACTGTCAGATACTAAGGCCTACTGTGTACTGCAAGGCTTAGATGACAAAGACCTCCTAGTATGATTGAGCCACTGCTAAAGCAATATGGAATACAGCAATATTTTTTATTTAACCTTTATTTAACCAGTGATATTGAAAGTAATTACAAGTATGAAACAGAGAAAACACTTTGTTTTTTTATAGTAACTGATGAGGTGCTGCTTTTAGTATATGTGTGTCCTTTGTTGTGTTTTATTGTGAATTTATTGGTGTTGAATGTATTGGCTGGTGCAATCACATTTCCCCTTTGGAGCATGAATAGAGCAATATCTGATCTGATCTTAATCACTGTACAAAAGAAGTGACTGTTGTTCAATGAAATGTCCTTCCTATGTCTGGAGGCCTTCCAACGGCAAGAGGAAAAACAATCCCCAATAGAAAGGAGGAAAGGTGAATACAGAGGAGGAACACAAGTGAATAAACAGGCTTCAAAGGTCTCTAATGGAAGGTCACAATGTTACTTAGAAGTAACCTAACTTTATTCTCTGCATCCTAAAAAATGTTTAAAAGAAATTGAAACCTTCTCTCTTCTGATGAAAGCAATGTGTTACATTAAAGAACATTGCTTAATTTGTTGTCCTACATGAATGCTAAGATCACACAGATTTGCACATGGAGTGGTTCTTTTAGTAAGTGGGAATTAATGCGGTATTATGTGTGCACCAGAGAAAGAGCGCAGCTCATCATCTTCATTATCAAATCAAATGTATTTGTATAGCCCTTCTTACATCAGCTGATATATCAAAGAGCTGTACAGAAACCCAGCCTAAAACACCAAACAGCAAGCAATGCAGGTGTAGAAGCACGGTGGCTAGGAAAAACTCCCTAGAAAGGCCTCTTCTGGCTATGCCGGGTGGAGATTATAACAGAACATGGCCAAGATGTTCAAATGTTCATAAATGACCAGCATGGTCAAATAATAATAATCACAGTAGTTGTTGAGGGTGCAGCAAGTCAGCACCTCAGGAGTAAATGTCAGTTGGCTTTTCATAGCCGATCATTAAGAGTATCTCTACCGCTCCTGCTGTCTCTAGAGAGTTGAAAACAGCAGGTTTGGGACAGGTAGCACGTCCGGTGAACAGGTCAGGGTTCCATAGCCGCAGAGCGAACAGTTGAAAATGGAGCAGCAGCACGGACAAGTGGACTGGGGACAGCAAGGGGTCATCATGCCAGGAAGTCCTGAGGCATGGTCCTAGGGCTCCGGTCCTCAGAGTGAGAGAGAGAGAAAGAAAGAAAAGAGAAAGAGAGAATTAGAGAGAGCACACTTAAATTCACACAGGACACCGGATAAGACAGAGAAGATGGAGCTCTATAGGAGAAAGCCCTGCCTCCAGCTGTTTGCTTAGAAATTCTAGGGACAATTAGGAGGCCTGTGTCTTGTGAACGTAGCGTACGTGTAGGTATGTACAGCAGGACCAAATCAGAGAGCTAGGTAGGAGCAAGCCCATGTAATGCTTTAGGTTAGCAGGAAAACCTTGAAATCAGCCTTGCCTTAACAGGAAGCCAGTGTAGGGAGGCTAGCACTGGAGTAATATGATCACATTTTTTTTTTGGTTCTAGTCAGGATTCTAGCAGCCATATTTAGCACTAACTGAAGTTTATTTAGTGCTTTATCCAGGTAGCCGGAAAGTAGAGCATTGCAGTAATCTAACCTAGAAGTAACAAATCATGGATTTATTTTTCTGCATAATTTTTGCACAGAAAGTTTCTGATTTTTGCAATGTTACGTAGATGGAAAAAAAGCTGTCCTTCAAACAGTCTTGATATGTTCGTCAAAAGAGAGATCAGGGTCCAGAGTAACGCTGAGGTCCTTCACAGTTTTATTTGAGACGACTGTACAACCATCAAGATTAATTGTCAGATTCAACAGAAGATCTCTTTGTTTCTTGGGACCTAGAACAAGCATCTCGGTTTTGTCCGAGTTTAAAAGTAGAACGTTTGCAGCCATCCACTTCCTTATGTCTGAAACACAGGCTTCTAGCGAGGGCAATTTTGGGGCTTCAACATGTTTCATTGAAATGTACAGCTGTGTGTCATCCGCATAGCAGTGAAAGTTAACATTATGTTTCCAAATGACATCCCCAAGAGGTAAAATATATGGTGAAAACAATAGTGGTCATAAAACAGAACCTTGAGGAACACCAAAATGTACATTTGATTACAACCATTCACAGAGACAAACTGATATTTTTCCAACAGATAAGATCTAAACCAGGCCAGAACTTGTCCGTGTAGACCAATTTGGGTTTCCAATCTCTCCAGAAGAATATGGTGATCGATGGTATCAAAAGCAGCACTAAGGTCTAGGAGCACGAGGACAGATGCAGAGCCTCGGTCTGACGCCATTAAAAGGTAATTTACCACAAGTGCAGTCTCAGTGCTATGATGGGGTCTAAAACCAGACTGAAGCATTTCGTTTACATTGTTTGTCTTCAGGAAGGCAGTGAGTTGCTGCGCAACAGCTTTTTCTAAAATTTTTGAGAGGAACGGAAGATTCGATATAGGCTGAGTAGTTTTTTATATTTTCTGGGTAAAGGTTTGGCTTTTTCAAGAGAGGCTTTATTACTGCCACTTTTAGTGAGTTTGGTACACATCCGGTGGATAGAGAGCCGTTTATTATGTTCAACATAGGAGGGCCAAGCACAGGAAGCAGCTCTTTCAGTAGTTTAGTTGGAATAGGGTCCAGTATGCAGCTTGACGGTTTAGAGGCCATGATTATTTTCATCATTGTGTCAAGAGATATAGTACTAAAACACTTGAGTGTCTCTCTTGATCCTTCGCCTTTGTGGGATGCACGTGGGATATGGTCACTCTTGTAACCAGGAAGTGAGGCCTCATTTAACACAGTAAATTCATCAGGCTTAAGCCATGTTTCAGTCAGGCCAATCACATCAAGATTATGATCAGTGATTAGTTCATTGACTATAACTGCCTTGGAAGTGAGGGATCTAACATTAAGTGGCCCTATTTTGAGATGTGAGGTATCATGATCTCTTTCAATAATGGCGGAATGGAGGAGGTCTTTATTCTAGTGAGATTGCTAAGGCGAACACCGCCATGTTTAGTTTTGCCGCCCAACCTAGGTTGAGGCACAGACACGGTCTCAATGGGGATAGCTGAGCTGACTACACTGACTGTGCTAGTGGCAGGCTCCACTAAGCTGGCAGGCTGGCTAACAGCCTGCTGCCTGGCCTGCACTCTATTTCATTGTGGAGCTAGAGGAGTTAGAGCCCTGTCTATGTTGGTAGATAAGATGAGAGCACCACTCCAGCTAGGATGGAGTCCATCACTCCTCAACAGGCCTGGCTTGGTCCTGTTTGTGGGTGAGTCCCAGAAAGAGGGCCAATTATCTACAAATGCTATCTTTTGGGAGGGGCAGAAAACAGTTTTCAACCAGCGATTGAGTTGTGAGACTGCTATAGAGCTCATCACTCCCCTAACTGGGAGGGGCCAGAGACAAATAGTCGATGCTGACATCTTTCTAGGTGATTTACAGGCTGAAGCTATGTGTGACCTTGGTGACCTCTGACTGTTTCATCCTAACATCGTTGGTGCCGACGTGGATAACAATATGTCTATACTCTCTACACTCGCCAGTTTTAGCTTTGGCCAGCACCATCTTCAGATTAGCCTTAATGTCAGTAGCCCTGCCCCCTGGTAAACAGTGTATGATCGCTGGATGATTCGTTTTAAGTCCAATACTGCGGGTAGTGGAGTCACCAACGACTAGGGTTTTCAATTTGTCAGAGCTAATGGTGGGAAGCTTCGGCGTCTCAGACCCCGTAACGGGAGAAGTAGAGACCAGAGAAGGCTCGGCCTCAGACTCCGACTCGTTTCTGTGGGCTGAATGAGCGACACCGGTTGAGCATTCCTACAGCATTTCCCTCCAGAAGCCATGAGAAAATTGTCCGGCTGCGGGGACCGTGCGAGGGGATTTGTACTAAAGTTACTGTCTGTACTTACTGGTGGCACAGACGCTGTTTCATCCTTTCCTACACAGAAATTACCCTTGCCTAACAATTGCGTCTGAAGCTGGGCTTGCAGCACCACTATCCTCGCCGTAAGGCAATCGTTCTCCTGTATATTATGAGTACAGCGACTGCAATTAGAAGGCATCATGTTAATGTTACTGCTTAGCTTCGGCTGTTGGAGGTCCTGACGAACCACGTCCAGATAAAGCGACAAATCATCATCTTTATCTTCATCAGTATCATCATAAAATAGGTGCAAAGAGTTACTTCTATGTATGTAGCCGATGATGGTTGTTGTATAATGTATATAAGGATGTCATCTGTGTGGTTGTCATGGTATTGTGTCTATGTTGATAGAGGTGAGGATGACATCATGGAGGATGTTGATGCGATCGAACTGGTTGAATTCTCTGACACAGTGTTTAAACTCAAACAGCTGAGCTCCATTTACAGCCACCTTGTATTCCTCAAACATAATCAGAATCTTCATCTGCAAGACAGGAGAGGGGGGAACAGGAGAGAGGGGAGGAGAGGGGAGCGGATTGAAATAAAGTGTAATTTAGCCGCAGTCACCGAAAAGTGTCAATTACAGTTGATTTGTTAGTCAGGACAGTATAGGCTGCAGCAGTAGCACTTGTAGCTCCTCCCAGTAACCACGAGCACAACCGTTCCTTGATTTTAACTGGCGTATTTATTCTGTAGTTTTAGTCAGAATTATCACCTTCTGTGAGAACTATAAAGTAAATGAAAATACAGTTAAGCACACTCTTACAACCTCCTTATCTTACGAGTGACTTATTAGCTTGGTATAACTCTGAAGTGCTTACATACATAACAGTTTAGCCGGAGCTATAACAGTATCAGATTAAACACATGAATAAAAGAAAAAAATACCTCATTGGCTGCTTATTACAGAAGGGAGGAAATCAAACTTCACACAATTATTCCTGGCATGAATTCACACTTCATCCTTAATTATTATAATGTTACCATCCTAACATACACACTTCAACTTTTACGAACTACACCCGATGACATGAGAACTTAGCTAACACAGCGCGGGATTGCCTTCCCTCCAAAAGTGTGTTGCTACAATAATGATCCCTGTTACAACAGTTATTAGCTACGTCGTTCCGCTTGTTTTATCATTTCCCACGCATAGCGAAAACGTAAACAATTCAAACAAAAAACAACGACATAGACTTACAGGTTAACTGTCAGTTACACTCCCACCAATCACGGTGATTTCTGTGAAAGGGTCTGTAGGTTTCTTGATCGGTTTCAGGAGGGTGACTGTGTTATGGATGGGCCTCTCCAGATAGGTGGGTTTGGTGATGCGTTTACCTCTCTCATCTAGGGTTGAGTCGCTGATCAGTAACTTGAATCTTCTCACCAGGCCATCCTGTCCCGGGTCCACTTCTGTAACCTTTGCCAATTTCCACTCGTTGCGTGGTGCAGTATCATCTTGCAAGATGACAATGTCATTAATCCTTGCGTTTCTTCTGTCTTTATTCCATTTCTGTCTGTGTTGGAGGTTTAGGAGGTACTCTTTCTTCCACCTTGTCCAGAATTCATTGGCTAAGAATTGTACTCTGCGCCATCTCTTGCGGAGATAAAGATCTTCCTTGATGAACTGTCCAGGTGGTGGTAATATAATTGTGGACTTCATTGTCAAGATGTGATTTGGTGTGAGAGGTTCTGGACCTAATGGATCTTTCAGATATTCCGTAGTTAGGGGCCTACTATTTAAAATTGGCATGACTTCATAGAGAAGTCACTGATCCGTCTCACTGATCAAGAATGGATGTTAAGACACTTCGTATCGTGTGGATTTGCCTTTCCCAAACACCACCCATGTGACTTGAAGATGGATGCGAGTTTATCATGAACACCCCAAGTTCCTTCACTCGTGTTTGATCCATTTTTTTCAGGGCGTCCACAAACTCGCGTCTTGCGCCAATGAAGTTGCTGCCTTGATCACATCTGATTTGACGAACATTACCACGTATGGCAATAAATGAACGCAGGGCATTGATAAAGGCATGGGTGGTTAAGTCATCAAGCATTTCAATGTAAACTGCTCGAGAGCCCATGCAAGTGAATAGAAGCCCATAAAGCTTCTGATCTGTAATTTTTCAATCAATACTTCACTGGGGCACTTTCTTCAATACAACACAGATATTCAATGATATACAGTTGAGTCTCTGCACAAGAACGTACATATTCTGCAATTTTTTGGATGATATTGTTTGTAGGACGGAAGAACTCTCTTCTTCTGTCCTTGGCATTGAAAGGTCCAAAGCAGTTCATCCCACAGTATGTGAAGGGAGATGTGGTTTCCATGCGTTCCTTCAGAAGATCTGCCATCCTTTGCTCTTCTGTACATATTCTGAATTTCCTGCATTTTACACATTTGTAGATGTGAGAGGAAACTGCACTGCTGCATCCTAGGATCCATATACCGTTGGATCGCAGCTCATTGATCGTCATTCCACGTCCTTGGTGTCGTACTCTTTCATGATAGTGCTTGTGAGCAGCACTGACAAATGGCTATCTCTTGGCAGGATTGCAGGATGCTTCACATGGGAATGAAGAGTTGCATGAGCCAAGCGACCTCCCACCCTGAGGATACCTTGCTCATCCAGAAATGGACTCAATTTATGCAACTTACTTGCTTTATCTTTGGTCTTGATGTCTTTCTGGTGCCTAAGGTTGTGTATCTCATGGGAGAAGGCTGCTTCTTGAACCATCTTTATAATGGTGAGCTCTGCCTCTCTCCTTTCTTCTATGCTTGTAGCTTCACTGGACCTCAGTTTTAAGCCTATGGCTTCCTTGACACGTCGTTTGAGCCTGGCAATAGCTTTTACCACTCTTGCCCCGTCTGAGAACTTATGAAGGTGATCTAGTAATGATCTTTCTTCCTTTGCCTGGGTATCATGGACCAGGGATTTCTGCACTCTGGATCATTGTCTGAGAACTCTTCCCCCTTGACTTGTCCTTTGGGAAGTTCGTCTTGCCAAAGAAAGTCTGAACCTGTGAACCAGTTGGAAGCCATGAGCTGTTCTGATGGGAGACCTCTGGAAGCATGATCCCCAGGATTCTCTACAGAGGTCACATATCTCCATTGTTCGGGATCTGTGCTTTGCTTAATGCGTTGAATACGGTTAGCTACAAAGACGTGGAATCTTCTGGCTTCATTGTTGATGTAGCCAAGAACTACCACAGTCTGTCCAGAAGTATTCCTGTAGACCTTGTAT
>NW_024607696.1:0-34118 GCF_018296145.1 Oncorhynchus tshawytscha | reverse complement strand
CTAGAGAGCATTTTGATGATCCAGAAGAAGATTGGGAGAATGTCATATGGTCAGATGAAACCAAAATATAACTTTTTGGTAAAAACTCAACTGGTCGTGTTTGGAGGACAAAGAATGCTGAGTTGCATCCAAAGAACACCATACCTACTGTGAAGCATGGGGTGGAAACATCATGCTTTGGGGCTGTTTTTCTGCAAAGGTACCAGGACGACTGATCCGTGTAAAAGAAAGAATGAATGGGGCCATGTATCGTGAGATTTTGAGTGAAAACCTCCTTCCATCAGCAAGGGCATTGAAGATGAAACGTGGCTGGGTCTTTCAGCATGACAATGATCCCAAACACACCGCCCGGGCAACGAAGGAGTGGCTTCGTCCCATAGAAAAGGGAGTTGGAGGGAGGAGGGAGTTGAAAGTCCGTGTTGCCCAGCAACAGCCACCAAAACATCACTGCTCTAGAGGAGATCTGCATGGAGGAATGGGCCAAAATACCAGCAACAGTGTGTGAAAACCTTGTGAAGACTTACAGAAAACGTTTGACCTCTGTCATTGCCAACAAAGTATTGAGATAAACTTTTGTTATTTACCAAATACTTATTTTACACCATAATTTGCAAATAACTTCATTAAAGATCCTACAATGTGATTTTCTGGATTTCTCATTTTGTCTGTCATAGTTGAAGTGTACGTATGATGAAAATTACAGGCCTCAGTCATCTTTTTAAGTGGGAGAACTTACACAATACTTACACTAAATACTGTTGGTAGATGTCTAGTCTCCCTGACCTCTAATCTGATAGTGGTAGATGTCTAGTCTCCCTGACGGCTCTAATCTGATAGTGGTAGATGTCTAGTCTCCCTGACGGCTCTAATCTGATAGTGGTAGATGTCTAGTCTCCCTGACGGCTCTAATCTGATAGTGGTAGATGTCTAGGCTCCCTGACGGCTCTAATCTGATAGTGGTAGTGGGGTGGTAGATGTCTAGTCTCCCTGACGGCTCTAATCTGATAGTGGTAGATGTCTAGGCTCCCTGACGGCTCTATTCTGATAGTGGTAGTGGGGTGGTAGATGTCTAGTCTCCCTGACGGCTCTAATCTGATAGTGGTAGATGTCTAGTCTCCCTGACGGCTCTAATCTGATAGTGGTAGATGTCTAGTCTCCCTGACGGCTCTAATCTGATAGTGGTAGATGTCTAGTCTCCCTGACGGCTCTAATCTGATAGTGGTAGATGTCTAGTCTCCCTTACGGCTCTAATCTGATAGTGGTAGATGTCTAGTCTCCCTGAGAGCTCTAATCTGATAGTGGTAGATGTCTAGTCTCCCTTACGGCCCCAATCTGATAGTGGTAGATGTCTAGGCTCCCTTATGGCTCTAATCTGATAGTGGTAGATGTCTAGGCTCCCTTATGGCTCTAATCTGATAGTGGTAGATGTCTAGGGCTCTAATCCGATAGTGGTAGATGTCTAGTCTCCCTTACGGCTCTAATCTGATAGTGGTAGTGGGGTGGTAGATGTCTATTCTCCCTTATGGCTCTAATCTGATAGTGGTAGGTGGGGTGGTAGATGCCTAGTCTCCCTTACGGCTCTAATCTTATAGTGGTAGATGTCTAGTCTCTCTTACGGCTCTAGACTGATAGTGGGGTGGTAGATGTCTAGGCTCCCTTCCGGCTCTAATCTGTTAGTGGTAGATGTCTATTCTCCCTTTTGGCTTTAATCTGATAGTGGTAGTGGGGTGGTAGATGTCTAGTCTCCTTATGGCTCTAATCTGATAGTGGTAGTGGGGTGGTAGATGTGTATTCTCCCTTACGGCTCTAATCTGATAGTGGGGCTGTGGATGCTCTAATCTGATAGTGGTAGTGGGGTGGTAGATGTCTAGTCTCCCTTATGGCTCTAATCTGATAGTGGTAGATGTCTATTCTGGTAGATCTGATAGTATTCTCCCTTATGTCTGATAGTGGTAGATGTCTAGTATCCCTTATGGCTCTAATCTGATAGTGGTAGTAGTGGTAGATGCCTAGTCTCCCTTATGGCTCTAATCTGATAGTGGTAGTGGGGTGGTAGATGTCTAGTCTCCCTTATGGCTCTAATCTGATAGTGGTAATGTCTTCTAAATTACGGCTCTAATCTGATAGTGGTAGATGCCTAGTCTCCCTTTTGGCTCTAATCTGAGAGTGGTAGATGTTTAGTATCCCTTATGGCTCTAATCTGATAGTGGTAGTGGGTTGGTAGATGTATAGTATCCCTTATGGCTCTTATCTGATATTGGTAGTGGGGTGGTAGATGTCTAGTCTCCCTTATGGCTCTAATCTGATAGTGGTAGTGGGTCTCCTTACGGTAGATGTGTCTAGTCTCCCCTTACGGTAGATGTCTAGTCTCCCTTATGGCTCTAATCTGATAATCTGATAGTGGTAGATGTCTAGTCTCCCTTACGGCTCTATTCTGAAAGTGGTAGATGTCTAGTTTCCCTTACGGATCTAATCTGATAGTGGGGTGGTAGATGTCTAGTCTCCTTATAGCTCTAATCTGATAGTGGTAGTGGGGTGGTAGATGTCCTAGTCTCTTTATGGCTCTAATCTGATATTGGTAGTGGGGTGGTAGATGTCTAATCTCTAAATTATGGCTCTAATCTGATAGTGGTAGATGTGGTTCTGGCTCTAATCTGATAGTGGTAGTGGGGTGGTAGATGCGTCTCCCTTCTGGCTCTAATCTGATAGTAGGGGGTGGTAGATGTCTAGTCTCCTTATGGCTCTAATCTGATAGTGGTAGTGGGGTGGTAGATGTCTACTCTCCTTATGGCTCTAATCTGATATTGGTAGTGGGGTGGTAGATGTCTACTCTCCTTTATGGCTCTAATCTGAAGTCTGGCTCTAATCTGTTGGTAGTGGGGTGGTAGATGTCTCGCCTCCTTATGGCTCTAATCTGATAGTGGTAGATGTCTAGTCTCCTGATGGCTCTAATCTGATACGGCTCTAATCTGATACGTCTCTAATCTGATAGTGGTAGATGTCTCGCCTCCCTTACGGCTCTAATCTGTTAGTGGTAGATGTCTAGTCTCCCTTACGGCTCTAATCTGATAGTCGTAGATGTCTAGTCTCCCTTATGGCTCTAATCTGATAGTGGTAGATGTCTAGTCTCCCTTGTGGCTCTAATCTGATAGTGGTAGATGTCTTGTCATCACCACAGCAGATAGATAACTGTGTTCTACATCCTGGGGTTTACCCAGCACCTCCTCCAGCATTACTGTCATAACCACAGCAGATAGATAACTGCTGATCTAAGACTCCAAGCCAAACATACTGCAAGCCAACCATTTTGAATTGCAGGTTTATTCATAGGGTCCCAGTCATCATGTGACTCCCTAATAGATTCCAATGAAAACCTAAAACCTAATGTCCTTGTGTTTGTATGTAACAATATTGAGCACATGGTGTGACTTGCTGTAACTTACAAAGTTGTGACAGGGAGGGGTGGTCATCACGAGGTTTAACTGAGATGGAAAAATACTGAACAACACAATAGCAGGAACTGAGCAACTGTTCTAACTAGCTGCGATACCAGAACAGTAAGGATCTATACATCGACGGAGGGAGGAAGAAGCGCCAAGAGGCGGGGACCAGCCTGAGCGCCTGCGATAGGCTGGGCAAGTTTAAACCACGCCCAGTCTCTACTGTGATAGGCCAACAGACGGGTTGGAACTATGTCTATCATAATGTGTATAAGAACACTGTCTACGTACATCCTGTCAGTTCTCTGTTCTGCCCTGCGTGGTATTACAGTGAGCCCGTATATACGAAAGTTGCATTTGCCATTTATTACTTAGCTAATAAAAAATACATAGTATAAAATCGGTGACTCATTGTTATATTTATCCTGATACCAGATTTGAATTTACACAACTCAACACCTTCATCTAGGAACGTATGTTGTCATTGGCTCCGCAATTTTTCAACATAAAACCGTGGTAATGTTACACAATGTGCTGTTATGCAACCATACGTTTGTTACAATGTGGACAAGATAAAGATTTATCTTAACAAGTTTCACCAAGCTCGCTAACTAGGGTACCTATTGTAGCTTGTGGGAACTTGGGACAGTGTTTGAGTGAGTTTCCATGTGCTCGCGCTGTGGTGAAATCCTGCACGGAGCCTTCACGTGCGCTGCACTGTGAGAGCGCATCAGCAGTAAGGAAGGAGGAAATAAACACAGCTGTTTCAGCTCTCTGGAGAGGAGCTCTTGGTTGGCGCGACAGTTTGACTGTGTGTGCTATGCTGCAGAAGTTTGGTTTATTTTCAGCGTGTGTAGTTTATAAAGTTTATAAAGTATTTAACTCAATCATCGGTGTGACAGCTCTAGGTCGTGGTTGTTATCGTTTGGCACCGCGCCGGTTATGGTTCTCATGGATTAGTAGCAACATTGTTGCGAAGCTTTGACATACAAACCATCGGACGGTCAGACAGGACACCGGCACGCCTTTGTTGTGTCTATGAACACCCCCCACATTCATACCCTCTGCTCTCATCCACTGGAACATCATACATGTTACTGCAAATCCTCTGATGATGACTGGGTTCTTTCTTGTATGAAGTTACTGTTCACTTGCTCTGACATTATTATTGTATGAGGTATTCTTGGTTACTCCTGTGCTGTGATGTGGGTTTTATAGGGTGTGTATTCTCTTCTCTCTCCACTGGCTATCTGGTAAACAGGCTACACTCTAGGCAGTCTCTTCTGCTGATGTGTGTGTGTCTGGTAGTGGTACTCTCTCTATTCTACTCAAATCAAATCAAATCAAATTGTATTTGTCACATACACATGGTTAGCAGATGTTAATGCGAGTGTAGCGAAATGCTTGTGCTTCTAGTTCCGACAATGCAGTAATAACGAGCAAGTAATCTAACTAACAATTCCAAAAAAACTACTGTCATACACAGTGTAAGGGGATAAAGAATATGTACATAAGGATATATGAATGAGTGATGGTACAGAGCAGTATAGGCAAGATACAGTAGATGATATCGAGTACAGTATATACATATGAGATAAGTATGTAAACCAAGTGGCATAGTTAAAGTGGCTAGTGATACATGTATTACATAAGGATGCAGTCGATGATATAGAGTACAGTATCAACGTATGCATATGAGATGAACAATGTAGGGTAAGTAACATTATATAAGGTAGCATTGTTTAAAGTGGCTAGTGATATATTTACATCATTTCCCATCGATTCCCATGATTAAAGTGGCTGGAGTAGAGTCAGTGTCATTGACAGTGTGTTGGCAGTAGCCACTCAATGTTAGTGGTGGCTGTTTAACAGTCTGATGGCCTTGAGATAGAAGCTGTTTTTCAGTCTCTCGGTCCCAGCTTTGATGCACCTGTACTGACCTCGCCTTCTGGATGGCAGCGGGGTGAACAGGCAGTGGCTCGGGTGGTTGATGTCCTTGATGATCTTTATGGCCTTCCTGTAGCATCGGGTGGTGTAGGTGTCCTGGAGGGCAGGTAGTTTTCAAATCAAATCAAATTTTATTTGTCACATACACATGGTTAGCAGATGTTAATGCGAGTGTAGCGAAATGCTTGTGCTTAGTTTGCCCCCGGTGATGCGTTGTGCAGACCTCACTACCCTCTGGAGAGCCTTACGGTTGAGGGCGGTGCAGTTGCCATACCAGGCGGTGATACAGCCCGCCAGGATGCTCTCGATTGTGCATCTGTAGAAGTTTGTGAGTGCTTTTGGTGACAAGCCGAATTTCTTCAGCCTCCTGAGGTTGAAGAGGCGCTGCTGCGCCTTCCTCACGATGCTGTCTGTGTGAGTGGACCAATTCAGTTTGTCTGTGATGTGTATGCCGAGGAACTTAAAACTTGCTACCCTCTCCACTACTGTTCCATCGATGTGGATGGGGGGTGTTCCCTCTGCTGTTTCCTGAAGTCCACAATCATCTCCTTAGTTTTGTTGACGTTGAGTGTGAGGTTATTTTCCTGACACCACACTCCGAGGGCCCTCACCTCCTCCCTGTAGGCCGTCTCGTCGTTGTTGGTAATCAAGCCTACCACTGTTGTGTCGTCCGCAAACTTGATGATTGAGTTGGAGGCGTGCGTGGCCACGCAGTCGTGGGTGAACAGGGAGTACAGGAGAGGGCTCAGAACGCACCCTTGTGGGGCCCCAGTGTTGAGGATCAGCGGGGAGGAGATGTTGTTGCCTACCCTCACCACCTGGGGGCGGCCCGTCAGGAAGTCGAGTACCCAGTTGCACAGGGCGGGGTCGAGACCCAGGGTCTCGAGCTTGATGACGAGCTTGGAGGGTACTATGGTGTTGAATGCCGAGCTGTAGTCGATGAACAGCATTCTCACATAGGTATTCCTCTTGTCCAGATGGGTTAGGGCAGTGTGCAGTGTGGTTGAGATTGCATCGTCTGTGGACCTATTTGGACGGTAAGCAAATTGGAGTGGGTCAAGGGTGTCAGGTAGGGTGGAGGTGATATGGTCCTTGACTAGTCTCTCAAAGCACTTCATGATGACGGATGTGAGTGCTACGGGGCGGTAGTCGTTTAGCTCAGTTACCTTAGCTTTCTTGGGAACAGGAACAATGGTGGCCCTCTTGAAGCATGTGGGAACAGCAGACTGGTATAGGGATTGATTGAATATGTCCGTAAACACACCGGCCAGCTGGTCTGCGCATGCTCTGAGGGCGCGGCTGGGGATGCCGTCTGGGCCTGCAGCCTTGCGAGGGTTAACACGTTTAAATGTCTTACTCACTTCGGCTGCAGTGAAGGAGAGACCGCATGTTTCCGTTGCAGGCCGTGTCAGTGGCACTGTATTGTCCTCAAAGCGGGCAAAAAAGTTATTTAGTCTGCCTGGGAGCAAGACATCCTGGTCCGTGACTGGGCTGGGTTTCTTCCTGTAGTCCGTGATTGACTGTAGACCCTGCCACATACCTCTTGTGTCTGAGCCGTTGAATTGAGATTCTACTTTGTCTCTGTACTGGCGCTTAGCTTGTTTGATAGCCTTGCGGAGGGAATAGCTGCACTGTTTGTATTCAGCCATGTTACCAGACACCTTGCCCTGATTAAAAGCAGTGGTTCGTGCCTTCAGTTTCACACGAATGCTGCCATCAATCCACGGTTTCTGGTTAGGGAATGTTTTAATCGTTGCTATGGGAACGACATCTTCAACGCACGTTCTAATGAACTCGCACACTGTATCAGCGTATTCGTCAATGTTGTTGTCTGACGCAATACGAAACATCTCCCAGTCCACGTGATGGAAGCAGTCTTGGAGTGTGGAGTCAGCTTGGTCGGACCAGCGTTGGACAGACCTCAGCGTGGGAGCTTCTTGTTTTAGTTTCTGTCTGTAGGCAGGGATCAACAAAATGGAGTCGTGGTCAGCTTTTCCGAAAGGGGGCGGGGCAGGGCCTTATATGCGTCGCGGAAGTTAGAGTAACAATGATCCAGGGTCTTTCCAGCCCTGGTTGCGCAATCGATATGCTGATAAATTTTAGGAGTCTTGTTTTCAGATTAGCCTTGTTAAAATCCCCAGCTACAATGAATGCAGCCTCCGGATAAATCGTTTCCAGTTTGCAGAGAGTTAAATAAAGTTCGTTCAGAGCCATCGATGTGTCTGCTTGGGGGATATATACGGCTGTGATTATAATCGAAGAGAATTCTCTTGGTAGATAATGCGGTCTACATTTGATTGTGAGGAATTCTAAATCAGATGAACAGAAGGATTTGAGTTCCTGTATGTTTCTTTCATCACACCATGTCACGTTGGCCATAAGACATACGCCCCCGCCCCTCTTCTTACCAGAAAGATGTTTGTTTCTGTCGGCGCGATGCGTGGAGAAACCCGCTGGCTGCACCGCTTCGGATTGCGTCTCTCCAGTTAGCCATGTTTCCGTGAAGCAGAGAACGTTCAGAATAGTACTTTAATATCATTGGAGATTGATGGTCTTTTTAATCCACTATCCAGAGTCAGGAACAGATGAAGTTAGGTCTGCTACTGTTCAGTGATTAAATATGATTTATGGTGATGGGAAATAATAAAAAACACTCAACTTCATCTTGTAATAGTTTTCCTTTATTTATTCCAAGGTGTGTCTTTAACTTGTAAATGTATTGTGTGGAGGTGAGCTAGTGGTGTGGCTGATAGAATAGAATGAAAGGGGAGGAGGGGAGGAGTGAAGGGCTGTTCAAGAAACCAGATGAGGAAGAGGAAGATGTTCAGGGAATTACTGTCTCTGTTCCAAATAGTTCCTATTCCCTACGTAGTGCACTAGGCTTCTTATAACCAGGTCTAAAGTAGTGTTGTAGATGTTAGATGGTTTCTCCCTGTCATTACAACATGACAATATGGTCATGACTTTAGTGGTTTCCTCCCCCTTTGTTTTTAGTGTTATTTTGTTATGTGTGTTGTCAGGGTTGTTCCTCTGTGTTCCTCATTGAAAATCCATTAACAATGAATCACAAACTAATTATATTCCAGTTGTGTTTAGACAACTTGATGTCTGACGTCCCCCAGTTCTGTTCAGACCCATTGAACTGGGTCACATTCTGAATGGTGACTTGTATTGATAGTCCATACTGGACCTGACTGTGGTTAACCAGACTGGAGGGGTTCTGATCACATATTCCCTCATCTACACAACTATACCTGATGTTCTCTGTGTGTGTGTGTGTGTCTCTCTCTGTGTGTGTGTGTGTGTGTGTGTGTCTCTGTGTGTGTGTGTGTGTGTCTGTGTGTCTCTGTGTGTGTGTGTGTGTGTCTCTCTCTCTCTCTCTCTCTGTGTAGAAAGCAGACAACCTCAGTATGGTTTCATTCCTGTAGTTATCAGAACACATGAGGTGTGTAACAATTATCTCTCCTTTCTAAGTGTGAACTTGTCCACTTCCCTTCATGGATTTAAAGGAAATGACTGGTTTATGTAAACTCCCTCTACCCCATGTCAACACCAATCCAATGCTTTTACATTTGTGAGGAGTAGAGAAGGAAAGCTACATTTCACAACTCTTAGTACAAACTCCAAACATGAAGCCCTCTAAGGAGCCCTCAGAGAGGTGGACATCAGAGAGATGGAGGCAGGCGGCAGGGAACTGTTGTATCTAATGAAGTCCGGTCCATCGTCGTTGATCATGTGGTCAACAGAGGTCTTACCATGACAGAGGCCGACACATTAGTTCACCCCAATCTGAAAAGATCAACTGGCAAATTCCATCATGAGAACATTTCACTAAGAAAAGCGGTAAGTCAGCAGGATGTGCACTATGCTTCACCTTTACCTTTACAGGAAATGACATATTGTAATGCATGTCAACATGTTCCAGGATTGTTCCAGTAGGATCTATTGACAGTAAACTCTGTTCTGCCCTCAGAATAGACAGAAGACCCCATGGTGGTGGTCGTGTGCTGACTGACCAGCAGGAGAGGACAGTGGAGGAAATGGTGAGGGACAGGAATGATATACTGACCAGCAGGAGAGGACAGTGGAGGAAATGGTGAGGGACAGGAATGATATACTGACCAGCAGGAGAGGACAGTGGAGGAAATGGTGAGGGACAGGAAATATACTGGCTGTCTGAAATAAAGCAGGACATTGAGGAGAACGAAGACACCTTTGCCAACGTGGCGTCCATCAGCCTACCATCAATCTCCTGCCTTTTGAAGAGGCACCAGGTGTCTATGAAACACATTGATGAAATAAATCACTATTCAGGTACATTACTATATACTGTATACTATTCAGGTACATCACTATATACTGTATACTATTCAGGTACATCACTATATACTGTATACTATTCAGGTACAGCACTATATACTGTATACTATTCAGGTACATCACTATATACTGTATACTATTCAGGTACATCACTATATACTGTATACTATTCAGGTACAGCACTATATACTGTATACTATTCAGGTACATCACTATATACTATTCAGGTACATCACTATATACTGTATACTATTCAGGTTCAGGTACATCACTATATACTATATACTATTCAGGTACAGGTACATCACTATATACTGTATACTATTCAGGTACATCACTATATACTGTATACTATTCAGGTACATCACTATATACTGTATACTATTCAGGTACATCACTATATACTGTATACTATTCAGGTACATCACTATATACTGTATACTATTCAGGTACATCACTATATACTGTATACTATTCAGGTACATCACTATATACTGTATACTATTCAGGTACATCACTATATACTGTATACTATTCAGGTACAGCACTATATACTATTCAGCTACATCACTATATACTGTATACTATTCAGCTACATCACTATATACTGTATACTATTCAGGTACAGCACTATATACTGTATACTATTCAGGTACAGCACTATATACTGTATACTATTCAGGTACATCACTATATACTGTATACTATTCAGGTACATCACTATATACTGTATACTATTCAGGTACATCACTATATACTGTATATACTATTCAGGTACATTACTATATACTGTATACTATTCAGGTACATCACTATATACTGTATACTATTCAGGTACAGCACTATATACTATTCAGCTACATCACTATATACTGTATACTATTCAGGTACATCACTATATACTGTATACTATTCAGGTATATCACTATATACTGTATACTATTCAGGTACATCACTATATACTATTCAGGTACATCACTATATACTGTATACTATTCAGGTTCAGGTACATCACTATATACTGTATACTATTCAGGTACATCACTATATACTGTATACTATTCAGGTACATCACTATATACTGTATATACTATTCAGGTACATTACTATATACTGTATACTATTCAGGTACATCACTATATACTGTATACTATTCAGGTACAGCACTATATACTATTCAGCTACATCACTATATACTGTATACCATTCAGGTATATGCACTATATACTGTATACTATTCAGGTATATGCACTATATACTGTATACTATTCAGGTACATCACTATATACTGTATACTATTCAGGTACATCACTATATACTGTATACTATTCAGGTACATCACTATATACTATATACTATTCAGGTACATCACTATATACTGTATACTATTCAGGTACATCACTATATACTATTCAGGTACATAACTATATACTATATACTATTCAGGTACATCACTATATACTGTATACTATTCAGGTTCAGGTACATCACTATATACTGTATACTATTCAGGTACATCACTATATACTGTATACTATTCAGGTACATCACTATATACTGTATACTATTCAGGTAAAGGTACATCACTATATACTGTATACTATTCAGGTACATCACTATATACTGTATACTATTCAGGTACATCACTATATACTGTATACTATTCAGGTACATTACTATATACTGTATATTATTCAGGTACATCACTATATACTGTATACTATTCAGATACAGCACTATATACTGTATACTATTCAGATACAGCACTATATACTGTATACTATTCAGATACAGCACTATATACTGTATACTATTCAGATACAGCACTATATACTGTATACTATTCAGGTACAACATGGAGTTAGAACAGCCAGATCTCATTATCACTAAGAGACCAGCTAAAAGCAGAGATACTGTAGACCAGTGATCCATGAACCTAGAAAGGTCTCATTATCACTAAGAGACCAGTTAAAAGCAGAGATACTGTAGACCAGTGATCCATGAACCTAGAAAGGTCTCATTATCACTAAGAGACCAGTTAACAGCAGAGATACTGAGGCTAGGGGCCTTAGATCTCCTAGACAAAGTATCAGAGCCTACTGAATGGGTCCACTCACTAGTAATGGTGGAGAAGAAGACGACTCTCTCAGACTGTGTATGGATCCAACAGAGATAAACAAGCATGTAAAAAGGGAACCCTTCCTGCTGCCGACCAGAGGGGAGATATTCAGGGACATAACAGGGGAGAAATACTACTCAAAGCTAGACGCCTCATCAGGGTTTTGGCAGATCAGTCTAGACAAGGAGAGGACAAGGCTTTCTACTTTCAATACTCCTTCTGGTAGGTTCTCATTTAAAAGGCTCCCGTTTGGTCTCACTTCAGCACCACAAGTCTTTCATAGGACAGTCCAACAGATATTTGAGAGTGTGCCAGGCACCACAGTGTCCATTGATGATGTGTTAATATGGAGTCAGACTGTGGAAGAACACAACACCAGGTTGAAAACAGCACTTGATCTAATCAGAGATAACGGACTAAAGAGAAACACAGACAAATGCCAATTCAGAAAGACACAAATCACCTTCTTGGGTGATAAACTAACATGTGAAGATGTTCAGATAGACCAGAGCAAAGTGACGCCCATCAAGAACATGCCACCTCCTACCGATCAAGAGGGTGTACAAAGGTTCTTAGATATGGTTAACTATGTGGGTCAATGTGTAACTAGTCTGTCAACTCCCACGAGTCAGATGAGAAGTGTACTGTGTAAAACTACAGACTGGTGTTGGAACAGTAATCAGCAGAAAGAGTTGGAGCAGCTCAAGGCATTGATCATGTATGATCCAGTACTGAGGTTCTGTGATGCTCAACACCAACATCTCAGCAGATGCCTCTAAAGCAGGTTTAGGTGCTGTGTTGTTACAGCAGTATGATACTAGGTGGTGTCCAGATGCCTCTAAAGCAGGTTTAGGTGCTGTGTTGTTACAGCAGTATGATACTAGGTGGTGTCCAGATGCCTCTAAAGCAGGTTTAGGTGCTGTGTTGTTACAGCAGTATGATACTAGGTGGTGTCCAGATGCCTCTAAAGCAGGTTTAGGTGCTGTGTTGTTACAGCAGTATGATACTAGGTGGTGTCCAGATGCCTCTAAAGCAGGTTTAGGTGCTGTGTTGTTACAGCAGTATGATACTAGGTGGTGTCCAGATGCCTCTAAAGCAGGTTTAGGTGCTGTGTTGTTACAGCAGTATGATACTAGGTGGTGTCCAGATGCCTCTAAAGCAGGTTTAGGTGCTGTGTTGTTACAGCAGTATGATACTAGGTGGTGTCCAGATGCCTCTAAAGCAGGTTTAGGTGCTGTGTTGTTACAGCAGTATGATACTAGGTGGTGTCCAGATGCCTCTAAAGCAGGTTTAGGTGCTGTGTTGTTACAGCAGTATGACACTAGATGAAGCCCAGTCACATATTACTCCGGGGCTCTGACAACTTCTGAGTTGTACTTTGATCAGTTTGACAAAGAGGCATTGACACTGTCATATACATGTGATAAATTCCATGTGTTTATCTCTGGTAAAACAGTGTGGGCAGAAACAGATGATAAACCTCTGGTTACTATTGTAAAGAAGGTCTAACATTCACACCGCCAAGGCTACAGAGACTGTTTCTAAAACTACACAAATATGACTTGCAACTGGAGTACAGACCAGGGAAAGAATTGTCAATACAGGGATGAGATGTCTGTACTGGAGGGAGTTGACCTATACCCTGATATCTGTACTCAGAACCATAACATGCAGGTGGTCTGTACAAGCTATACCCTTATGGTCAATACAGGGATGAGATGTCTGTACTGGAGGGAGTTGACCTATACCCTGATATCTGTACTCAGAACCATAACATGCAGGTGGTCTGTACAAGCTATACCCTTATGGTTGATTGTCTGTTTAAGGGTTCATGAATTACAGAAAAACATGCTGATCAAAATACACCAGGACCATCTAGGGATGGAAAAGTCAAAACGACGTCCAGAAGCAGTGTTATTCTGGCCCAAGATGAATGGTGATACAGAGCAGACAGTCAGAGCCTGTGGAACATGCCAGAAATACAGGTCAAAACAGAGCAAAGTGTGAGGACAGACGCTGGGAGACGAGAAGCAAGGGAGTGTAACATTTAATAATAAAACAGACAGGAACAAAACACCGACAGCGTCTGGACAACGGAAACACCTCAACATTACTGGTGACACGGGGATCAACCTGAGGAACAGACAGATATAGGAGAGGTAATTAAACAGTGATGAAGAGGTGAGTCCAATGAAGGGCTGATGGTGACAGGTGTGTCTAAACGATGGTGACAGGTGTGTATAAACGATGGTGAAAGTGTGAGTAAACGATGGTGACAGGTGTGAGTAAACGATGGTGACAGGTGTGTATAAAGGATGGTGACAGGTGTGAGTAAACGATGGTGACAGATGTGTATAAACGATGGTGACAGGTGTGTATAAACGATGGTGACAGGTGTGTGTAAACGATGGTGACAGGTGTGTATAAACGATGGTGACAGGTGTGTATAAACGATGGTGACAGGTGTGAGTAAACGATGGTGACAGGTGTGAGTAAACGATGGTGACAGGTGTGTATAAAGGATGGTGACAGGTGTGAGTAAACGATGGGCAGGGAGGGGGAGTGAGAGCAGATGTGACAGTTACCCGCCCCCTTTCTAGGGACACCCACCTGGGTGAGCCTGACGGGCTGGCCGAGATGCGGGATCCTGTCAAGCCGGCTGAGGCCAGGGAGCATGATGAGCCGGCTGAGGCCAGGGAGCATGATGAGCCGGCTGAGGCCAGGGAGCATGATGAGCCGGCTGAGGCCAGGGAGCATGATGAGCCGGCTGAGGCCAGGGAGCATGATGAGCCGGCTGAGGCCAGGGAGCATGATGAGCCAGCTGAGGCCAGGGAGCATGATGAGCCAGCTGAGGCATGACTTGGTTTCAGAGCCAATTTGTTTATTTTTATTTGACCCTTATTTAACCAGGTGTGACATTGACACTGTGTTGCTTTGATGAAGAAGATCCAAAACTCTTTAACATTTAATATCGTTGAAGGAAATAAGCTGAAGTTCATCCTGAACTTTCCACAGGAACAGAGTGACACAGACTCAGATTTACACTTTAAAATGTCAAACACAATGAGGGTTTGTCATTCTCTTACTGAAATGTGTATCTGCTCTGTTCTTCAAGTCAATGTGTTTTTGTTCATGTGTTTTTGTATATTGTTAAAAGTTGTCCTTGTGCATAGAGTTGTAAAGTTTGTTTAACTTTGCAATGATTGTGGTTTGCTTGACAGACATTTTCAAGTTAAAAATCTGATTCTCAATGTCACTCTGTTACCATGGAAATGACTAACTTCAGTTTTACATTCCTAGGACTGAGAGCTCCTTCACCCAGGTGTGATTGTACATAGAGAGAGAGAGAGAGATACACTCACTCCCTATGTGTCTGTGTGCACTCAGGAAGACCTCAGCCTCCAGACCCAGATTGTAGACCATCACATGAAGCACCCAGAGACACAGGTCCTTACAGCCTCCAGACCCAGACTGTAGACCAAATCAAATCAAATCAAATGTATTTATATAGCCCTTCGTACATCAGCTGATATCTCAAAGTGCTGTACAGAAACCTAGCCTAAAACCCCAAACAGCAAGCAATGCAGGTGTAGAAGCACGGTGGCTAGGAAAAACTCCCTAGAAAGGCCAAAACCTAGGAAGAAACCTAGAGAGGAACCAGGCTATGTGGGGTGGCAAGTCCTCTTCTGGCTGTGCCGGGTGGAGATTATAACAGAACATGGCCAAGATGTTCAAATGTTCATAAATGACCAGCATGGTCGAATAATAATAGGGCAGAACAGTTGAAACTGGAGCAGCAGCACGGCCAGGTGGACTGGGGACAGCAAGGAGTCATCATGTCATGTAGTCCTGGGGCATGGTCCTAGGGCTCAGGTCAGTTGAAACTGGAGCAGCAGCACGGCCAGGTGGACTGGGGACAGCAAGGAGTCATCATGTCAGGTAGTCGTGGGGCATGGTCCTTGGGCTCAGGTCCTCCGAGAGAGAGAAAGAAAGAGAGAAGGAGAGAATTAGAGAACGCACACTTAGATTCACACTGGACACCGAATAGGACAGGAGAAGTACTCCAGATATACCAAACTGACCACAGCCCCCCGACACAAAAACTACTGCAGCATAAATACTGGAGGCTGAGACAGGAGGGGTCAGGAGACACTGTGGCCCCATCCGAGAACACCCCGGACAGGGCCAAACAGGAAGGATATAACCCCACCCACTTTGCCAAAGCACAGCCCCCACACCACTAGAGGGATATCTTCAACCACCAATTTACCATCCTGAGACAAGGCTGAGTATAGCCCACAAAGATCTCCGCCATGGCACAACCCAAGGGGGCGCAAACCCAGACAGGATGACCACATCAGTGAATCAACCCACTCAGGTGACGCACCCCTTCCAGGGACGGCATGAGAGAGCCCCAGTAAGCCAGTGACTCAGCCCCTGTAATAGGGTTAGAGGCAGAGAATCCCAGTGGAAAGAGGGGAACCAGCCAGGCAGAGACAGCAAGGGCGGTTCGTTGCTCCATAGCCTTTCCGTTCACCTTCCCACTCCTGGGCCAGACTACACTCAATCATATGACCCACTGAAGAGATGAGTCTTCAGTAAAGACTTAAAGGTTGAGACCGAGTTTGCGTCTCTGACATGGGTAGGCAGACCATTCCATAAAAATGGAGCTCTATAGGAGAAAGCCCTGCCTCCAGCTGTTTGCTTAGAAATTCTAGGGACAATTAGGAGGCATGCGTCTTGTGACCGTAGCGTACGTGTAGGTATGTACGGCAGGACCAAATCAGAGAGATAGGTAGGAGCAAGCCCATGTAATGCTTTGTAGGTTAGCAGTAAAACCTTGAAATCAGCCCTTGCTTTGACAGGAAGCCAGTGTAGAGAGGCTAGCACTGGAGTAATATGATCAAATTTTTGGGTTCTAGTCAGGATTCTAGCAGCCGTATTTAGCACTAACTGAAGTTTATTTAGTGCTTTATCCGGGTAGCCGGAAAGTAGAGCATTGCAGTAGTCTAACCTAGAAGTGACAAAAGCATGGATTAATTTTTCTGCATTATTTTCGGACAGAAAGTTTCTGATTTTTGCAATGTTACTTGATGGAAAAAAGCTGTCCTTGAAATGGTCTTGATATGTTCTTCAAAAGAGAGATCAGGGTCCAGAGTAACGCCGAGGTCCTTCACAGTTTTATTTGAGACGACTGTACAACCATTAAGGTTAATTGTCAGATTCAACAGAAGATCTCTTTGTTTCTTGGGACCTAGAACAAGCATCTCTGTTTTGTCCGAGTTTAAAAGTAGAAAGTTTGCAGCCATCCACTTCCTTATGTCTGAAACACATGCTTCTAGCAAGGGCAATTTTGGGGCTTCACCATGTTTCATTGAAATGTACAGCTGTGTGTCATCCGCATAGCAGTGAAAGTTAACATTATGTTTTCGAATAACATCCCCAAGAGGTAAAATATATAGTGAAAACAATAGTGGTCCTAAAACGGAACCTTGAGGAACACCGACATTTACAGTTGATTTGTCAGAGGACAAACCATTCACAGAGACAAACTGATATCTTTCCGACAGATAAGATCTAAACCAGGCCAGAACTTGTCCGTGTAGACCAATCTGGGTTTCCAATCTCTCCAAAAGAATGTGGTGATCGATGGTATCAAACGCAGCACTAAGGTCTAGGAGCACGAGGACAGATGCAGAGCCTCGGTCCGATACCATTAAAATGTCATTTACCACCTTCACAAGTGCCGTCTCAGTGCTATGATGGGGTCTAAAACCAGACTGAAGCATTTCGTATACATTGTTTGTCTTCAGGAAGGCAGTGAGTTGCTGCGCAACAGCCTTTTCTCAAAATTTTGAGAGGAATGGAAGATTCAATATAGGCCGATAGTTTTTATATTTTCTGGGTCAAGGTTTGGCTTTTTCAAGAGAGGCTTTATTTCTGCCACTTTTAGTGAGTTTGGTACACATCCGGTGGATAGAGAGCCATTTATTATGTTCAACATAGGAGGGCCAAGCACAAGAAGCAGCTCTTTCAGTAGTTTAGTTGGAATATGGTCCAGTATTCAGCTTGAAGGTTTAGAGGCCATGATTATTTTCATCATTGTGTCAAGAGATATAGTACTAAAACACTTGAGCATCTCTCTTGATCCTAGGTCCTGGCAGAGTTGTGCAGACTCAGGACAACTGAGCTTTGAAGGAATACGCAGATTTAAAGAGGAGTCCGTAATTTGCTTTCTAATAATCATAATCTTTTCCTCAAAGAAGTTCATGAATTTATCACTGCTGAAGTGAAAGTCATCCTCTCTTGGGGAATGCTGCTTTTAGTTAGCTTTGCGACAGTATCAAAAAGGAATTTCGGATTGTTCTTATTTTCCTCAATTAAGTTAGAAAAATAGGAAGATCGAGCAGCAGTAAGGGCTCTTCGGTACTGCACGGTACTGTCTTTCCAAGCTAGTCGGAAGACTTCCAGTTTGGTGTGGCGCCATTTCCGTTCCAATTTTCTGGAAGCTTGCTTCAGAGCTCGGGTATTTTCTGTGTACCAGGGAGCTAGTTTCTTATGAGAAATGTTTTTAGTTTTTGGGGTGCAACTGCATCTAGGGTATTGCGCAAGGTTAAATTGAGTTCCTCAGTTAGGTGGTTAACTGATTTTTGTCCTCTGGCGTCCTTGGGTAGACAGAGGGAATCTGGAAGGACATCAAGGAATCTTTGTTTTGTCTGTGAATTTATAGCACGACTTTTGATGTTCCTTGGTTGGGGTCTGAGCAGATTATTTGTTGCAATTGCAAACGTAATAAAATGGTGGTCCGATAGTCCAGGATTATGAGGAAAAACATTAAGATCCACAACATTTATTCCATGGGACAAAACTAGGTCCAGCGTATGACTGTGACAGTAAGTGGGTCCAGAGACATGTTGGACAAAACCCACTGAGTCGATGATGGCTCCGAAAGTCTTTTGGAGTGGGTCTGTGGACTTTTCCATGTGAATATTAAAGTCACCAAAGATTAGAATATTATCTGCTATGACTACAAGGTCTTATAGGAATTCAGGGAACTCAGTGAGGAACGCTGTATATGGCCCAGGAGGCCTGTAAACAGTAGCTATAAAAAGTGATTGAGTAGGCTGCATAGATTTCATGACTAGAAGCTCAAAAGACGAAAACGTCATTTTTTTTTTGTAAATTGAAATTTGCTATTGTAAATGTCAGCAACACCTCCGCCTTTGCGGGATGCACGGGGGATATGGTCACTAGTGTAGCCAGGAGAGATTGCTAAGGCGAACACCGCCATGTTTAGTTTTGCCCAACCTAGGTCCATCCTAGGACCATCACATGAAGCACCCAGAGACACAGGTCCTTACAGCCTCCAGACCCAGACTGTAGACCATCACATGAAGCACCCAGAGACACAGGTCCTTACAGCCTCCAGACCCAGACTGTAGACCATCACATGAAGCACACAGAGACACAGGTCCTTACAGACTCCAGACCCAGACTGTAGACCATCACATGAAGCACCCAGAGACACAGGTCCTTACAGCCTCCAGACCCAGACTGTAGACCATCACATGAAGCACCCAGAGACACAGGTCCTTACAGCCTCCAGACCCAGACTGTAGACCATCACATGAAGCACCCAGAGACACAGGTCCTTACAGCCTCCAGACCCAGACTGTAGACCATCACATGAAGCACCCAGAGACACAGGTCCTTACAGCCTCCAGACCCAGACTGTAGACCATCACATGAAGCACCCAGAGACACAGGTCCTTACAGAGCAGGAAGAAACACGACTGGATCTCACAGGATCCATTCACTCCTTCCCACAAGGGGGGTTTATGACAGTCATAAATACCTCTTCCCCCCTTTTTCCTCTCTCTACCCTACTGATGTTACATTTGCAAAACCCTTGGTTAACATAGAGATTCTGGGAACATCAGAAGGTGGAGGGAAATGAACTATATTCTGGTAATCCGAACAATTGAACATATGCGGTGGTACTTAATGAATATGATTTATTAATTTAGAATGCATCAGATACTGTATTTACAATAGCACAGCTTCTCCCTGTGTCCCTCAGTCTTCCCGCTCTTTCACTCAAACCCAACCCTTTTTCTTTGTGTAACCAGCTGTCATATCTGTTCCGTCCACTAGGGACGTTTTCCTTTATGACCTAATATATAATCAAGGTATGATTCATTGTGTGTATGTGTGATTAGTTAGGTATTTAGTAAATAAATAATTAAACCCAATTTTGTATTGCTGATTCAAATTGTTAGCCAGGGTTCGTGCAGATAACCAAGAATTTACAACTTTCAGATGAGACTGAATTAAGATGACGATTGATATTGACTGCTATTAATGTCAAATATTACTAGGTCTTTAAGAGTTTATTCGGAAGATAACAGCTCTATAAATATTATTTTGTGGTGCCCGACTCTCTAGTTAATTACATTTACATGATTAGTTCAATCAGGTAATATTAATTACGGAGAAATCATTTTATAGAATAGCATGCTATCATGTCATATCACTTAATCCGGCATAGCCTAAAACACGACAAGTTCTTTAAGGACAGTGACATTAGAGCTATATACAATATAGGATATAAAAGATGACATGTTTAGAGGGGTTGAACTCTGTATATGGCTCAGAGGGAGGTCAATCACTTTGTACCTTGACCTTAACACTGATAGCAGCAACAACAACCACAGCAGAGAAGTTGGCTGTGTCGACAGACAGACAGACAGACAGACAGACAGACAGACAGACAGACAGACAGACAGACAGTTTACTATGACTGGATGAAGGGATGCAGTGTTGAATGCTTCCTTTAGGTCTCCTGGTCTCTTGGGATATAAACTGTGAATACAGAGAGAGAGTCCTAACCATTCAATCAATGTACACAACACACAGTCATCATTAACCATTATGGCTCTAATCTGATAGTGATAGTGTTGCGCTAGATGCCTAGTCTCTCTTATGGCTCTAATCTGGTAGTGGTAGTGGGGTGGTAGATATCTGGACTCCCTTATGGCTCTAATCTGATAGTGGCATTAATCTGATGGAGCCACTTTTGGCTCTAATCTGATAGTGGTTGTGGGGTGGTATGTGTCTAGTATCCATTATGGCTCTAATCTGATAATTGTAGAGGGGTGGTAGATGCCTAGTCTCCCTTATGGCTCTAATCTTATAGTGCTAGATGTCTAGTCTACTTTATGGCTCTAATCTGATTGTGGTAGATATCTAGTCTCCCTTATGGCTCTAATCTGATAGTGGTAGATGTCTAGTCTCCCTTATGGCTCTAATCTGGAAGTGGTAGATGCCTACTCTCCCTTATGGCTCTAATATGATAGTGGTAGTTGGGTTGTAGATTTCTAGTCTCCCTTATGGCACAAATCTGATAGTGGTAGATGTCTAGTCTCCAATACGGCTCTAATCTGACAATGGTAGTGGGGTGGTAGATGTCTAGACTCCCTTATGGCTCTAATCTGGTAGTGGTAGATGTCTAGACTCCCTAATGGCTCTAATCTGATAGTGGTAGTTGGGTTGTAGATTTCTAGTCTCCCTTATGGCACAAATCTGATAGTGGTAGATGTCTAGTCTCCCTTATGGCTCTAATCTGATGGTGGTAGATGTCTAGTCTCCCTTATGGCTCTAATCTGATGGTGGTAGATATCTAGACTCCATTATGTCTCTAATCTGATAGTGGTAGTGGGGATGGAAGATGTCTTTTCAGCCTCATGGCTCTAATCTGATAGTGGTAGATGTCTAGACTCCCTTTTAGCTCTAATCGGATAGTGGCTGTGGGGATGGAAGATGTATTTTCAGCCTCATGGCTCTAATCGGATAGTGGTATAGGGGTGGTAGATGTCTAGTCTCCCTTATGGCTCTAATCGGGTAGTGGTAGATGTCTTATCTCCCTTGTGGCTCTAATCTGATAGTGGCTCTAATCTGATGGAGCCACTTTTGGCTCTAATCTGATAGTGGTAGTGGGTTGGAAGATGTTTAATCTCCTTTACGGCTCTAATCTGATAATGGTAGTGCGGTGGTAGATGTCTAGTCTCCCTTATGGCTCTAATCTGACAGTGGTAGTGGGGTTGTCGATGTCTAGTCTCCTTTATGGCTCTAATCTTATAGTGGTAGTGGGGTGGTAGAGGTTTAGACTCCATTATGGCACTAATCTGATAGTGATAGTGTTGCGCTAGATGCCTAGTCTCCCTTATGGCTCTAATCTGGTAGTGGTAGTGGGGTGGTAGATATCTGGACTCCCTTATGGCTCTAATCTGATAGTGGCATTAATCTGATGGAGCCCCTTTTGGCTCTAATCTGATAGTGGTTGTGGGGTAGATTGTGTCCAGTATCCCTTATGACTCTAATCTGATAGTGGTAGATGTCTAGTCTCCTTTATGGCTCTAATCTGATCGTGGTAGTGGGGTGGTAGATGTCTAGTCTCCCTCATGGCTCTAATCTGATAGTGGTAGTGGGGTTGTCGATGTCTAGTCTCCTTTATGGCTCTAATCTGATAGTGGTTGTGGGGTGGTTTGTGTCTAGTATCCCTTACGGCTCTAATCTGATAATGGTAGTGGGGTGGTAGATGTCTAGACTCCCTTATGGCTCTAATCTGGTAGTGGTAGATGTCTAGACTCCCTAATGGCTCTAATCTGATAGTGGTAGTTGGGTTGTAGATTTATAGTCTCCCTTATGGCACAAATCTGATAGTGGTAGATGTCTAGTCTCCCTTATGGCTCTAATCTGATGGTGGTAGATGTCTATACTCCATTATATCTCTAATCTAATAGTGGTAGTGGGGATGGAAGATGTCTTTTCAGCCTCATGGCTCTAATCTGATAGTGGTAGATGTCTAGACTCCCCTTTGGCTCTAATCTGATAGTGGTAGATGTCTAGACTCCCTTCTTGCTCTAATCTGATAGTGGTAGTGGGGATGGAAGATGTCTCTTCAGCCTCATGGCTCTAATCTGATAGTGGTAGATGTCAAGTCCCCCTTATGGCTCCAATCTGATAGTGGTAGATGTCTAGACTCCCTTTTGGCTCTAATCTGATAGTGGTAGTGGGGTGGTAGATGTCTAGACTCCCTTATGGCTCTAATCGGGTAGTGGTAGATGTCTTATCTCCTTTGTGGCTCTAATCTGATAGTGGCTCTAATCTGATGGAGCCACCTTTGGCTCTAATCTGATAGTGGTTGTGGGGTGGTATGTGTCTAGTCTCCCTTATGGCTCTAATCTTATAGTGGTAGTGGGGTGGTAGATGTTTAGACTCCATTATGGCTCTAATCTGATAGTGATAGTGGTGTGGTGGATATCTGGTCTCCCTTATGGCTCTAATCTGATAGTGGTAGTGGGGTGGTAGATGTCTAGACTCCCTTATGGCTCTAATCGGGTAGTGGTAGATGTCTTATCTCCTTTGTGGCTCTAATCTGATAGTGGCTCTAATCTGATGGAGCCACCTTTGGCTCTAATCTGATAGTGGTAGTGCAGTGGTAGATGTCTAGTCTCCCTTATGGCTCTAATCTTATAGTGGTAGTGGGGTGGTAGATGTTTAGACTCCATTATAGCTCTAATCTGATAGTGATAGTGGTGTGGTAGATATCTGGTCTCCCTTATGGCTCTAATCTGATAGTGGCTCTAATCTGATGGAGACACTTTTGGCTCTAACCTGATAGTTGAATATGTCTAGTCTCCCTTATGGCTCTAATCTGATCATGGTATTGGGGTGGTAGATGTCTCATCTCAATTATGGCTCTAATCTGATTGTGGTAGTGTGGTGGTAGATGTCTAGTCTCCCTAATGGCTCTAATCCGATAGTGGTAGATGCCTATTCTCCCTTATGGCTCTCATCTGACAGTGATAGTGGAGTGGTAGATTTCTAGGCACCCTTATGGCTCTAATATGACAGTGATAGTGGGGTGGTAGATGCCTTGTCTACTTTATGGGTCTAATCTGATAGTGGAAATTCGGTGGTAGATGCCAAGTCTCCCTTATGGCTCTAATCTGATTGTGATAGTGTTGTGGTAGATGCCTAGTCTCCCTTATGGCTCTAATCTGGTAGTAGTAGTGGGGTGGTAGATATCTGGTCTCCCTTATGGCCGTAATCTGTTAGTGGTAGATGTCTAGTCTCCCTTATGGCTCTAATCTGATAATGGTTGTGGGATGGTACATGTTTGGTCTCCATTATTGCTCTAATCTGGTAGTGATAGATGTCTAGTCTCCCTTGTGGCTCTAATCTGATAGTTTTAGTGGGGTGGTAGATGCCTAGTCTCCCTTATGGCTCTAATCTGATAGTGGTAGATGTCAAGTCCCCCTTATGGCTCCAATCTGATACTGGTAGATGTCAAGTCCCCCTTATGGCTCCAATATTATAGTGGTAGTGGGGTGGTAGATGTCTCCCTTATGCCTCTAATCTGGTAGTGGTATTGGGGTGGTAGATGTCTCGTCTCCCGTATGGCTCTAATCTGATAGTGGTAGTGGGGTGGTAGATGTCTAGTCTCCCTTGTGGCTCTAATCTGATAGTGATAGTGGTTTGGTAGATTCCTAGTCTCCCTTATGGCTCTAATCTGGTAGTGGTTGTGGGGTGGTAGATGTCTAGTCTCCCTAATGGCTCTAATCTGTTAGTGGTAGATGTTTAGTCTCCCTTATGTCTCTAATCTGATATTGGTAGTAGGATGGTAGATGTCTAGTCTCCCTTATGGCTCTAATCTGATAGTGGAAATTCGGTGGTAGATGCCTAGTCTCCCTTATGGCTCTAATCTGATAGTGTTGTGGTAGATGCCTAGTCTCCTTTATGGCTCTAATCTTGTAGTAGTAGTGCGGTGGTAGATATCTGGTCTCCCTTATGGCTCTAATCTGTTAGTGGTAGATGTCTAGTCTCCCTTATGGCTCTAATCTGATAATGGTTGTGGGATGGTACATGTCTGGTCTCCCTTATTGCTCTAATCTGGTAGTGGTAGATGTCTAGTCTTCCTTGTGGCTCTAATCTGATAGTTTTCGTGGGGTGGTAGATGTCAAGTCCCCCTTATGGCTCCAATCTGATACTGGTAGATGTCAAGTCCCCCTTATGGCTCCAATATTATAGTGGTAGTGGTATGGTAGATGCCTAGGCTCCCTTATGGCTTTAATCTGGGATTGGTTGTGGGGTGGTAGATATCTGGTTTTCACTTATGGCTCTAATCTGGTAGTGGTAGATGTCTAGTCTCCCTTGTGGCTCTAATCTGGTTGTGGTATTAGGGTGGTAGATGTCTAGTCTATTTTAAGGCTCTAATCTGATAGTGGTCGTTGGGTGGTAGATGTCTAGTCTCCTTTATGGCTCTAATCTGATAGTGGTTGTTGGGTGGTAGATGTCTAGTGTCATTTACAGCTCTAATCTGATAGTGGTAGAATTCTAATCTCCTTTATGGCTCTAATCTGATAGTGGTAGTGGGGTGGTAGATGCCTAGGCTCCCTTTTGGCTCTAATATGGTAGTGGTAGTGGGGTGGTATGTGTCTGATATCCCTTACGGCTCTAATCTTATAGTGGTAATGGTGTGGTTGATGCCTAGGCTTCCTTTTTGCTCTAATCTTATAGTGGTAGTGGGGTGGTAGATGTCTAGTCTCCTTTATGGCTCTAATCTGATAGTGGTATGTGTCTAGTATCCCTTACGGCTCTAATCTTATAGTGGTAATGGTGTGGTAGATGCCTAGGCTTCTTTTTTGCTCTAATCTTATAGTGGTAATGGTGTGGTTGATGCCTAGGCTTCTTTTTTGCTCTAATCTTATAGTGGTAATGGTGTGGTAGATGCCTAGGCTTCTTTTTTGCTCTAATCTTATAGTGGTATATTTCTAATCTCCTTTATGGCTCTAATCTGATAGTGGTATTGGGGTGGTAGATATCTAGAGTCCTTTATGGCTCTAATCTGATAGTGGTATTGGGGTGGTAGATATCTAGTCTCCTTTATGGCTCTAATCTGATAGTGGTAGTGGGGTGTTAGATGTCTAGAGTCCCTTATGGCTCTAGTCTGGTAGTGGTAGCTGTCTAGTGTCCCTTATGGCTCTAATATTATAATGGTATAGGGGTGGTAGATTTCTAGTCTCCCTTGTGGCTCTAATCTGGCACTTGCTCTGACATTATTATTGTATGAGGTATTCTTGGTTACTCCTGTGCTGTGATGTGGGTTTTATAGGGTGTGTATTCTCTTCTCTCTCCACTGGCTATCTGGTAAACAGGCTACACTCTAGGCAGTCTCTTCTGCTGATGTGTGTGTGTCTGGTAGTGGTACTCTCTCTATTCTACTCTTCTCCTTTCGGCAGGGTTAATACCTGCCTGGCGCCCCAACAAAATCTTTATCTTTACCCCTCTCTAATAAATACTGCTACAATATGTATATACTGTATTCTAGTCAAGGCCTGTCCTATTTAACTACTACTGTCCACTTCATATGTATATACTGTATTCTAGTCAAGGCCTGTCCTATTTAACTACTACTGTCCACTTCATATGTATATACTGTATTCTAGTCAAGGCCTGTCCTATTTAACTACTACTGTCCACTTCATATGTATATACTGTATTCTAGTCAAGGCCTGTCCTATTTAAATACTACTGTACATATACTATTCTTCTGATATACTACAGATGTACTCCAAATTGTCTATGCATCACATCACAGTAAACAGTATATATATATATCTATCAATGCTTGTCCGAATATTTTATTTTACTTTTTAGATTTGCCCTCTGTGAGTATTTGTTAGATATTACTGCACTGTTGGAGCTAGGAACACAAGCATTGGTAGATATTACTGCACTGTTGGAGCCAGGAACACAAGCATTGGTAGATATTACTACACTGTTGGAGCCAGGAACACAAGCATTTCACTACACACGCGATAACATTGATAAATACGTGAATGCGACCAATAAAATTAAATTTGATTGTATTTTTGAAAGTGATAATTCTCAATCCGCGTTCACATCGCGTTGACTAAGGGCTGTGTCCAGGACTAAGGGCTGTGTCCAGGACTAAGGGCTGTATCCAGGACTAAGGGCTGTATCCAGGACTAAGGGCTGTACCCAGGACTAAGGGCTGTATCCAGGACCTCGGGCTGTATCCAGGACTAAGGGCTGTGTCCAGGACTAAGGGCTGTATCCAAGGTTACGGGCTGTATCCAAGGTTAAGGGCTGTATCTAGGACTACGGGCTGTATCCAGGACTATGGGCTGTATCCAGGACTAAGGGCTGTATCCAGGGTTAATACCTGCCTGGCGCCCCAACAAAATCTTTATCTTTACCCCTCTAATAAATACCGCTACAATATGTATATACTGTATTCTAGTCAAGGCCTGTCCTATTTAACTACTACTGTCCACTTCATATGTATATACTGTATTCTAGTCAAGGCCTGTCCTATTTAACTACTACTGTACATATACTATTCTTCTGATATACTACAGATGTACTCCAAATTGTCTATGCATCACATCACAGTAAACAGTATATATATCTATATCTATCAATGCTTGTCCTAATATTTTCTTTTACTTTTTAGATTTGCCCTCTGTGAGCCAGGAACACAAGCATTGTTAGATATTACTGCACTGTTGGAGCTAGAAACACAAGCATTGTTAGATATTACTGCACTGTTGGAGCTAGAAACACAAGCATTGTTAGATATTACTGCACTGTTGGAGCCAGGAACACAAGCATTGTTAGATATTACTGCACTGTTGGAGCTAGAAACACAAGCATTGTTAGATATTACTGCACTGTTGGAGCTAGAAACACAAGCATTGTTAGATATTACTGCACTGTTGGAGCCAGGAACACAAGCATTGTTAGATATTACTGCCCTGTTGGAGCTAGAAACACAAGCATTGTTAGATATTACTGCACTGTTGGAGCCAGGAACAATAGCATTGAAGAGTCCTTATCTGTGGTACTGTATATTAACTATATACCACACCTCCTCAGTCCTTATCTGTGGTACTGTATATTAACTATATACCACACCTCCTCAGTCCTTATCTGTGGTACTGTATATTAACTATATACCACACCTCATCAGTCCTTATCTGTGGTACTGTATATTAACTATATACCACACCTCCTCAGTCCTTATCTGTGGTACTGTATATTAACTATATACCACACCTCCTCAGTCCTTATCTGTGGTACTGTATATTAACTATATACCACACCTCATCAGTCCTTATCTGTGGTACTGTATATTAACTATATACCACACCTCCTCAGTCCTTATCTGTGGTACTGTATATTAACTATATACCACACCTCCTCAGTCCTTATCTGTGGTACTGTATATTAACTATATACCACACCTCCTCAGTCCTTATCTGTGGTACTGTATATTAACTATATACCACACCTCCTCAGTCCTTATCTGTGGTACTGTATATTAACTATATACCACACCTCCTCAGTCCTTATCTGTGGTACTGTATATTAACTATATACCACACCTCCTCAGTCCTTATCTGTGGTACTGTATATTAACTATATACCACACCTCCTCAGTCCTTATCTGTGGTACTGTATATTAACTATATACCACACCTCCTCAGTCCTTATCTGTGGTACTGTATATTAACTATATACCACACCTCCTCAGTCCTTATCTGTGGTACTGTATATTAACTATATACCACACCTCCTCAGTCCTTATCTGTGGTACTGTATATTAACTATATACCACACCTCCTCAGTCCTTATCTGTGGTACTGTATATTAACTATATACCACACCTCCTCAGTCCTTATCTGTGGTACTGTATATTAACTATATACCACACCTCCTCAGTCCTTATCTGTGGTACTGTATATTAACTATATACCACACCTCCTCAGTCCTTATCTGTGGTACTGTATATTAACTATATACCACACCTCCTCAGTCCTTATCTGTGGTACTGTATATTAACTATATACCACACCTCCTCAGTCCTTATCTGTGGTACTGTATATTAACTATATACCACACCTCCTCAGTCCTTATCTGTGGTACTGTATATTAACTATATACCACACCTCCTCAGTCCTTATCTGTGGTACTGTATATTAACTATATACCACACCTCCTCAGTCCTTATCTGTGGTACTGTATATTAACTATATACCACACCTCCTCAGTCCTTATCTGTGGTACTGTATATTAACTATATACCACACCTCCTCAGTCCTTATCTGTGGTACTGTATATTAACTATATACCACACCTCCTCAGTCCTTATCTGTGGTACTGTATATTAACTATATACCACACCTCCTCAGTCCTTATCTGTGGTACTGTATATTAACTATATACCACACCTCCTCAGTCCTTATCTGTGGTACTGTATATTAACTATATACCACACCTCCTCAGTCCTTATCTGTGGTACTGTATATTAACTATATACCACACCTCCTCAGTCCTTATCTGTGGTACTGTATATTAACTATATACCACACCTCCTCAGTCCTTATCTGTGGTACTGTATATTAACTATATACCACACCTCCTCAGTCCTTATCTGTGGTACTGTATATTAACTATATACCACACCTCCTCAGTCCTTATCTGTGGTACTGTATATTAACTATATACCACACCTCCTCAGTCCTTATCTGTGGTACTGTATATTAACTATATACCACACCTCCTCAGTCCTTATCTGTGGTACTGTATATTAACTATATACCACACCTCCTCAGTCCTTATCTGTGGTACTGTATATTAACTATATACCACACCTCCTCAGTCCTTATCTGTGGTACTGTATATTAACTATATACCACACCTCCTCAGTCCTTATCTGTGGTACTGTATATTAACTATATACCACACCTCCTCAGTCCTTATCTGTGGTACTGTATATTAACTATATACCACACCTCCTCAGTCCTTATCTGTGGTACTGTATATTAACTATATACCACACCTCCTCAGTCCTTATCTGTGGTACTGTATATTAACTATATACCACACCTCCTCAGTCCTTATCTGTGGTACTGTATATTAACTATATACCACACCTCCTCAGTCCTTATCTGTGGTACTGTATATTAACTATATACCACACCTCCTCAGTCCTTATCTGTGGTACTGTATATTAACTATATACCACACCTCCTCAGTCCTTATCTGTGGTACTGTATATTAACTATATACCACACCTCCTCAGTCCTTATCTGTGGTACTGTATATTAACTATATACCACACCTCCTCAGTCCTTATCTGTGGTACTGTATATTAACTATATACCACACCTCCTCAGTCCTTATCTGTGGTACTGTATATTAACTATATACCACACCTCTCTCAGTCCTTATCTGTGGTACTGTATATTAACTATATACCACACCTCCTCAGTCCTTATCTGTGGTACTGTATATTAACTATATACCACACCTCCTCAGTCCTTATCTGTGGTACTGTATATTAACTATATACCACACCTCCTCAGTCCTTATCTGTGGTACTGTATATTAACTATATACCACACCTCCTCAGTCCTTATCTGTGGTACTGTATATTAACTATATACCACACCTCCTCAGTCCTTATCTGTGGTACTGTATATTAACTATATACCACACCTCCTCAGTCCTTATCTGTGGTACTGTATATTAACTATATACCACACCTCCTCAGTCCTTATCTGTGGTACTGTATATTAACTATATACCACACCTCCTCAGTCCTTATCTGTGGTACTGTATATTAACTATATACCACACCTCCTCAGTCCTTATCTGTGGTACTGTATATTAACTATATACCACACCTCCTCAGTCCTTATCTGTGGTACTGTATATTAACTATATACCACACCTCCTCAGTCCTTATCTGTGGTACTGTATATTAACTATATACCACACCTCCTCAGTCCTTATCAGTGGTACTGTATATTAACTATATACCACACCTCCTCAGTCCTTATCTGTGGTACTGTATATTAACTATATACCACACCTCCTCAGTCCTTATCTGTGGTACTGTATATTAACTATATACCACACCTCCTCAGTCCTTATCTGTGGTACTGTATATTAACTATATACCACACCTCCTCAGTCCTTATCTGTGGTACTGTATATTAACTATATACCACACCTCCTCAGTCCTTATCTGTGGTACTGTATATTAACTATATACCACACCTCCTCAGTCCTTATCTGTGGTACTGTATATTAACTATATACCACACCTCCTCAGTCCTTATCTGTGGTACTGTATATTAACTATATACCACACCTCCTCAGTCCTTATCTGTGGTACTGTATATTAACTATATACCACACCTCCTCAGTCCTTATCTGTGGTACTGTATATTAACTATATACCACACCTCCTCAGTGCTTATCTGTGGTACTGTATATTAACTATATACCACACCTCCTCAGTCCTTATCTGTGGTACTGTATATTAACTATATACCACACCTCCTCTGTCCTTATCTGTGGTACTGTATATTAACTATATACCACACCTCCTCAGTCCTTATCTGTGGTACTGTATATTAACTATATACCACACCTCCTCAGTCCTTATCTGTGGTACTGTATATTAACTATATACCACACCTCCTCAGTCCTTATCTGTGGTACTGTATATTAACATGGAACAAATGACATAACAGATCTTAAAATGTGAGTTGTTAGAATATATGAAGGGTAACAGTTTCTATGAAGTACGTATGTATCATTATTTGAATGACCTTTGTCGTGTCTTTACTATCATTAACTGAAGACTGATAGTTTTTATCAAAGATTCTCTGTAATTATGCAATCAACTGTTTAATCACGTAACTGTAATTAACTAGGAAATAGGGGGCACCAAGGAATGTATTCAGATTACAAAGTTATAATTTCCCAATATAACCTTTCAGATATTTTCATATCTGATCAATAGTCTTCTGATTAATGATTAATTTATTTTACCTCACGTTAGTCTCATTCCAAACGTCGTAAATTGTTGGTTATCTGCACAAACCCAGTCTTCACTATGAGTCATCCATACACCAGTTGTCTTAAATCATTTATTTATTACTAACTAAGAAATGCATAAACAAACAAACATGGTAAATGTGGTTACATGAAATGATAGGATGTGCTCTAGTGGGCTGAACCGGCATGGTGGCTTGTTTAGACAGAGGAGAAGTGGGGACTAAGACGTCACTACAGAGTGATAATTATAACAATTAAAATGCTAATCCTTTACACATGAATGCTCACTCATTCGGGAACAATTGCAATCAATATATATATTTACGCTCAGTCATTTGTATAATTGTCCGTCTCTCCCTCTCTCTCTCCCATGAGCTTCTCAAGTTGTGACAAACAGACCAGTTCGTAGCTGGATTCTTCACCGATCTTTTACTTTCTCCGGAACATGAAATTTGTTCGTACCTCAAGTTATGTGAGGTGGAAGGATTTTCCTTTGTCTCCATGAAAACTACTCTCTATAACTGTGTGTCTCAAGAATTTATGACCTCTGACCACAGCAGCCTAGTTGAAGGAGGCAAGGGGGAGGCAGGGATAGGGGGATGGTTTGCTATACCCCAAAAGGCCAACGTCATGACATTCCCCCTGGTAGTTTGGATCTTGTTTGTCCTGCAAGTTACAAATCAACATAAAATCATGAACACGTGATGTCCTGTTTGTAGATCATCGTTGCAGTCCCCTCTGGTGGTTAAACTTGGTAGGCTTCTCTGAAAGCGGAGCAGTCCACCACAAGGATGGCAGTTGATGTCCTGGTTGGTGATCGCCGTTGCGGTCCCCCCCTCTGGTGGTTTAACTGGTGGTTTACCTGGTAGGCTCTCTGACAGCGGGGCATGCCGCCACAAGGATGGGCCGTGGGTGTCCGGATAGGGACCCCCCTCTGGTGGTTTACCTGGTAGGCTCTCTGACAGCGGGGCATGCCGCCACAAGGATGGGCCGTGGGTGTCCGGATAGGGACCCCCCCTCTGGTGGTTTACCTTGGTAGGCTCTCTGACAGCGGGGCATGCCGCCACAAGGATGGGCAGTGGGTGTCCGGATAGGGACCCCCCCCTCTGGTGGTTTACCTGGTAGGCTCTCTGACAGCGGGGCATGCCGCCACAAGGATGGGCCGTGGGTGTCCGGGTTTGGGGTCACTGTTCCGGACCCGTCGTCTGGTCGTCGTCCAGACTGGAAGATCTGGGCAGTAACTTAGGCAGATGTTAACAATGCACACACACTCATGAAATATATATAATTACATTCATTCCCCAATGACCGGCGTTGTGGCACTAAATGGTGGTGGATGGGGACTTTGTTTATGGCTCTATCACTTCCTAAGTGTCAAAGGAACGGAACCGAAAAGGAATGGAAGCAGAAACAAAAGTTACACAAAATATAGTTCTCACACAAAAATCATCTAATTGGACTGTATTCTATATACGTCCAATGTTCTGGCAAAAGGACTATCAGGACATTGTCTCTAATGCCATATCTAGGGCTTTCCTACTTAGTGTGTGGCTTAGGCACTATCCTAAGTTGATAACTATGTGATAAGTTTACAGCTGTAAGGCACTAGTTTTGGCAGTCTACAGGGATGACCTATGGACTTCTGGGAAGAAAACTGGTGAGTGCTGTAGAGTCAAAGGCCTAGAAGTAAATGTTCAACTTTATTTACTCAGGCTGGTATTTTGCTTGGACCCTTAAGCTCTTGAAGCTAGGGGGCAGTATTTTTATGTTTGGAAAAATAACGTTGTTCACGCTCATTTTTCAAAATAAAAGCCTGAAACTATGTCTAGTGGCTGTAGACACATCAGGGAAGCCATAGAAAAAGGGATCCGGTTGATATCCCTTTCAATGGGCAATAGGGATGCATAGGAACACAGGGGTTTCAAAATAAGAGTCACTTCCTGATTGGATTTTTCTCAGGCTGCAATATCAGTACTGTCATACTCACAGACCATATTTTTTACAGTTTTTTTTAATAGTTTTGGAAACTTTAGAGTTTTCTATCCTAAGCTGTCAATTATATGCATATTCTAGCATCTGGTCCTGAGAAATAGCCCATTTACTTTGGGAACGTTATTTTTCCAAAAATGAAAATAGTGCCCCCTAGTTTCAAGAGGTTAAGTATTGGACCAGTCATACGTGGTGTGATCGTGGTTGATGATTCTAATAATTCTCCTCCTGAATGGAGGGTTCTATTTATTAGTGACATGTGTATTAACCATTGTAAGGGAACACCCCCCTGAAATGGACAAAAATGAATGGGAAGTCATTGGCACTGGCCAAACCATATACGTGTGTTGACCATTGGAAGACTG
>NW_024607695.1:0-34081 GCF_018296145.1 Oncorhynchus tshawytscha | reverse complement strand
AGACACTCCGGCTGCAGGTGGAGACCGACATTATATATGGCGTTCTGACTCGTCAGACCCATGGATCTTTCTTGCGTGTAGTCTGATTTTGCATTCTGCATATCTAGTGTGTTACTAGCATTGCGTTTACATGCATTATTATTGCTGTGTATTATCTGCCGCCTCAAGCACCCAGGTCTGGTGGAGATGAACTGATTTCTCCATATAAACATCCCCTCAACCACCTCTTTACCGTTTATTCATCATTTTCAATATCTATTATTCTCTGTTCTTCTCTGTTCCAATATACCTCATTTCTGCTATATTCTTGCACTCTTATGTAAAAAAAAAAAAGTATTCTTTTAATAAAGTTATTTTACTACAGCGTGTAAATATAGGAACCTTATCATAATATAATCTTTGTCATATAAGTTCTTCAATTGGTTTGAGGCCATGTTTCACTTAACTTTGATTCTGGTAGGAAGATTATCAACTCTTCCAACTGACCGCATTGGTACTCTCGGATGACGTGCTGCAGAAGCATACCACTTTGCGCCTGTTTTGTGGGGATTATCGTCTGTTTTTCAGCGTGTTCTATCTCTCAGTGAAATCTCATCATAGCATCATATCATTCTTTATTATGCTGATTCAAGATTCTTATCGGTGTGGCGGTATTTTTCTTATCTCTACAGCATCTTGCAGAGGCCTTGCCATTCCTTCAAGTATCTTTGACCTTCTGTCTCTTGAACTCTATTGAGCCTTCGATCTAGCATATATCTTATTACAGGCCTTCTCGTCCACGGTTTAGGGACATGTGCATCTTTCGATCCTACGCTGTACAGTGCCTTGCAGCATCTACAGGTTCTTGTCTACGGTATGTACAGGGCCCTTCTTTATCTACGGTATGTACAGGGCCTTCTTGTCTACGGTATGTACAGGGCCTTCTTGTCTCACGGTATGTACAGGGCCTTCTTGTCTACGGTATGTACAGGGCCTTCTTGTCTACGGTATGTACAGGGCCCTCTTCTCTATATGTACAGGGCCTTCTCGTCTACTGTATGTACAGGGCCTTCTCGTCTACGGTATACAGGGCCTTCTTGTCTACGGTATGTACAGGGCCTTCTTGTCTACGGTATGTACAGGGCCTTCTTGTCTACGGTATGTACAGGGCCTTCTCGTCTACGGTATGTACAGGGCCTTCTCTCGTCTACGGTATGTACAGGGCCTTCTTGTCTACGGTATGTACAGGGCCTTCTTGTCTACGGTATGTACAGGGCCTTCTTGTCTACTGTATGTACAGGGCCTTCTCGTCTACTGTATGTACAGGGCCTTCTTGTCTACGGTATGTACAGGGCCTTCTTGTCTACGGTATGTACAGGGCCTTCGGAAAGTATTCAGAGCCCTTGACCTTTTTCCACATTTTTAAGGTTAAATACAAATAAATGTATTCAAACTCTTTGCTATGAGACTTGAAATTGACCTCAGGTGCATCCTGTTTCCACTGATCATCCTTGAGATGTTTCTACACCTTGATTGGATTCCACCTGTGGTAAATTCAATTGATTGGACATGATTTGGAAAGGCACACACCTGTCTATATAAGTGGTTTCGGGACAAGTCTCTGAATGTCCTTGAGTGGCCCAGCCAGAGCCCGGACTTGAACCCCATCAAACATCTCTGGAGAGACCTGAAAATAGCTGTGCAGCGACGCTCCCCACCCAACCTGACAGAGCTTGAGAGGATCTGCAGAGAAGAATGGGAGAAACTCCCCAAATACAGGTGTGCCAAGCTTGTACCATCATACCCAAGAAGACTTGAGGCTGTAATCGCTGCCAAAGGTGCTTCAGCAAAGTACTGAGTTAAAGGGTCTGAATACTTTCGAACTTCCGGCGCCGACAGAGATGGCCGCCTCGCTTCGCGTTCCTAGGAAACTATGCAGTTTTTTGTTTTTTACGTGTTATTTCTTACACTAGTACCCCAGGTCATCTTAGGTTTCTTTACATACAGCCGAGAAGAACTACTGAATATAAGATCAGCGTCAACTCACCATCAGTACGACCAAGAATATGTTTTTCGCGACGCGGATCCTGTGTTCTGCCTTACAACCAGTGTAACCGAGTGGATCACATGCAGCGACCAAAAAAAAAAAAAAACGACTCAGAAAAAGAGGGAAACGAGCGGTCTTCTGGTCAGACTCCGGAGACGGGCACATCGTGCACCACTCCCTAGCATTCTTCTTGCCAATGTCCAGTCTCTTGACAACAAGGTTGATGAAATCCGAGCAAGGGTAGCATTCCAGAGGGACATCAGAGACTGTAACGTTCTTTGCTTCACGGAAACATGGCTAACTGGAGAGACGCAATCCGAGCGGTGCAGCCAGCGGGTTTCTCCACGCATCGCGCCGACAGAAACAAACATCTTTCTGGTAAGAAGACGGGCGGGGGCGTATGTCTTATGGCCAACGTGACATGGTGTGATGAAAGAAACATACAGGAACTCAAATCCTTCTGTTCACCTGATTTAGAATTCCTCACAATCAAATGTAGACCGCATTATCTACCAAGAGAATTCTCTTCGGTTATAATCACAGCCGTATATATCCCCCCAAGCAGACACATCGATGGCTCTGAACGAACTTTATTTAACTCTCTGCAAACTGGAAACGATTTATCCGGAGGCTGCATTCATTGTAGCTGGGGATTTTAACAAGGCTAATCTGAAAACAAGACTCCCTAAATTTTATCAGCATATCGATTGCGCAACCAGGGGTGGAAAGACCCTGGATCATTGTTACTCTAACTTCCGCGACGCATATAAGGCCCTGCCCCGCCCCCTTTCGGAAAAGCTGACCACGACTCCATTTTGTTGATCCCTGCCTACAGACAAAAACTAAAACAAGAAGCTACCACGCTGAGGTCTGTCCAACGCTGGTCCGACCAAGCTGACTCCACACTCCAAGACTGCTTCCATCACGTGGACTGGGAGATGTTTCGTATTGCGTCAGACAACAACATTGACGAATACGCTGATACGGTGTGCGAGTTCATTAGAACGTGCGTTGAAGATGTCGTTCCCATAGCAACGATTAAAACATTCCCTAACCAGAAACCGTGGATTGATGGCAGCATTCGTGTGAAACTGAAGGCACGAACCACTGCTTTTAATCAGGGCAAGGTGTCTGGTAACATGACTGAATACAAACAGTGCAGCTATTCCCTCCGCAAGGCTATCAAACAAGCTAAGCGCCAGTACAGAGACAAAGTAGAATCTCAATTCAACGGCTCAGACACAAGAGGTATGTGGCAGGGTCTACAGTCAATCACGGACTACAGGAAGAAACCCAGCCCAGTCACGGACCAGGATGTCTTGCTCCCAGGCAGACTAAATAACTTTTTGCCCGCTTTGAGGACAATACAGTGCCACTGACACGGCCTGCAACGGAAACATGCGGTCTCTCCTTCACTGCAGCCGAAGTGAGTAAGACATTTAAACGTGTTAACCCTCGCAAGGCTGCAGGCCCAGACGGCATCCCCAGCCGCGCCCTCAGAGCATGCGCAGACCAGCTGGCCGGTGTGTTTACGGACATATTCAATCAATCCCTATACCAGTCTGCTGTTCCCACATGCTTCAAGAGGGCCACCATTGTTCCTGTTCCCAAGAAAGCTAAGGTAACTGAGCTAAACGACTACCGCCCGTAGCACTCACATCCGTCATCATGAAGTGCTTTGAGAGACTAGTCAAGGACCATATCACCTCCACCCTACCTGACACCCTTGACCCACTCCAATTTGCTTACCGCCCAAATAGGTCCACAGACGATGCAATCTCAACCACACTGCACACTGCCCTAACCCATCTGGACAAGAGGAATACCTATGTGAGAATGCTGTTCATCGACTACAGCTCGGCATTCAACACCATAGTACCCTCCAAGCTCGTCATCAAGCTCGAGACCCTGGGTCTCGACCCCGCCCTGTGCAACTGGGTACTGGACTTCCTGACGGGCCGCCCCAGGTGGTGAGGGTAGGCAACAACATCTCCTCCCCGCTGATCCTCAACACTGGGGCCCCACAAGGGTGCGTTCTGAGCCCTCTCCTGTACTCCCTGTTCACCCACGACTGCGTGGCCATGCACGCCTCCAACTCAATCATCAAGTTTGCGGACGACACAACAGTGGTAGGCTTGATCACCAACAACGACGAGACGGCCTACAGGGAGGAGGTGAGGGCCCTCGGAGTGTGGTGTCAGGAAAATAACCTCACACTCAACGTCAACAAAACTAAGGAGATGATTGTGGACTTCAGGAAACAGCAGAGGGAACACCCCCATCCACATCGATGGAACAGTAGTGGAGAGGGTAGCAAGTTTTAAGTTCCTCGGCATACACATCACAGACAAACTGAATTGGTCCACTCACACAGACAGCATCGTGAGGAAGGCGCAGCAGCGCCTCTTCAACCTCAGGAGGCTGAAGAAATTCGGCTTGTCACCAAAAGCACTCACAAACTTCTACAGATGCACAATCGAGAGCATCCTGGCGGGCTGTATCACCGCCTGGTATGGCAACTGCACCGCCCTCAACCGTAAGGCTCTCCAGAGGGTAGTGAGGTCTGCACAACGCATCACCGGGGCAAACTACCTGCCCTCCAGGACACCTACACCACCCGATGCTACAGGAAGGCCATAAAGATCATCAAGGACATCAACCACCCGAGCCACTGCCTGTTCACCCCGCTGCCATCCAGAAGGCGAGGTCAGTACAGGTGCATCAAAGCTGGGACCGAGAGACTGAAAAACAGCTTCTATCTCAAGGCCATCAGACTGTTAAACAGCCACCACTAACATTGAGTGGCTACTGCCAACACACTGTCAATGACACTGACTCTACTCCAGCCACTTTAATCATGGGAATTGATGGGAAATGATGTAAATATATCACTAGCCACTTTAAACAATGCTACCTTATATAATGTTACTTACCCTACATTGTTCATCTCATATGCATACGTTGATACTGTACTCTATATCATCGACTGCATCCTTATGTAATACATGTATCACTAGCCACTTTAACTATGCCACTTGGTTTACATACTTATCTCATATGTATATACTGTACTCGATATCATCTACTGTATCTTGCCTATGCTGCTCTGTACCATCACTCATTCATATATCCTTATGTACATATTCTTTATCCCCTTACACTGTGTATGACAGTAGTTTTTTTGGAATTGTTAGTTAGATTACTTGCTCGTTATTACTGCATTGTCGGAACTAGAAGCACAAGCATTTCGCTACACTCGCATTAACATCTGCTAACCATGTGTATGTGACAAATAAAATTTGATTTGATTTGATTTGATACTTATGTAAATGTGATATTTCGGTCTTACATTTTTTATAAATGAGTAAAAATGCCTAAAAACCTGTTTTTGCTTTGTCATTATGGGGGGTTATGGTCATTATGTTGCAGGGGTGGCAGGTAGCCTACTGGTTAGAGCATTGGGACAGTAACCGAAAGGTTGCTAGATCGAATCCTCTGAGCTGGTAAAAATCTGTTGTTCTGCCCCTGATTAAGACAGTTAACCCACTGTTCCTAGGCCATCATTATAAATAAAAATGTATTCTTAACAGACTTGCCTTGTTAAATAAAAACTGTGTGTAGATTTATGAGGGGCAAAAACAATTTAATACATTTTAGAATAAGGCTGTAATGAAACAAAATGTGGAACAAGTCAAGGGGTCTGAATACTTTCCGAAGGCACTTTATACCATATCGCAGCTGCCCTGTAATCCCCAGTCTAGAACCTCTTACCCATCTCTCCCTTGAACCTGGGCCACCCTCACTGCCTCAGCATGAGACACCCTTCTCTCCTGGGCCACCCTCACTGGGCCACCCTCACTGCCTCAGTATGAGACACCCTTCTCTACTGGGCCACCCTCACTGGGCCACCCTCACTGCCTCAGCATGAGACACCCTTACCTCCTGGGCCACCCTCACTGCCTCAGCATGAGACACCCTTCCCTCCTGGGCCACCCTCACTGCCTCAGCATGAGACACCCTTCCCTCCTGGGCCACCCTCACTGCCTCAGCATGAGACACCCTTACCTCCTGGGCCACCCTCACTGCCTCAGCATGAGACACCCTTCCCTCCTGGGCCACCCTCACTGCCTCAGCATGAGACACCATTCTCTACTGGGCCACCCTCACTGCCTCAGCATGAGACACCCTTCCCTCCTGGGCCACCCTCACTGCCTCAGCATTAGACACCCTTCCCTCCTGGGCCACCCTCACTGCCTCAGCATGAGACACCCTTCCCTCCTGGGCCACCCTCACTGCCTCAGCATGAGACACCCTTCCCTCCTGGGCCACCCTCACTGCCTCAGCATGAGACACCCTTCCCTCCTGGGCCACCCTCACTGCCTCAGCATGAGACACCCTTCCCTCCTGGGCCACCCTCACTGCCTCAGCATGAGACACCCTTCCCTCCTGGGCCACCCTCACTGCCTCAGCATGAGACACCATTCTCTACTGGGCCACCCTCACTGCCTCAGCATGAGACACCCTTCCCTCCTGGGCCACCCTCACTGTCTCAGCATGAGACACCCTTCTGTCCACTCTCACTTGCTGCACCTCCACTGCCTGCTTCATAGCCTCACACCCACTACATGCCACACTATGAGCATGTATACCATATCGCAGCTGCCCTGTAATCCCCAGTCTAGAACCTCTCTCCTGGGCCACCCTCACTGGGCCACCCTCACACCCACTACATGCCACACTATGAGCACCCCCCCACAGCTGCAGCACTTTGTCCACACTTCCCTTACTCATGCTCCCCTCCACACCTGGCACACCTCTTTCTCTCTTTACATGCTGTTGCCACATGCCCAAACCTCTGATAACATCTTAAAAGTGTAGGTACATAAGCCCTCACATAATAACTCATATATCCTTTGGTTCCTTTATTTAGCAATACCCTGAACAAAACAAAGGAGATGATCGTGGACTTCATGAAACAGCAGAGGGAGCACCCCCCCATCCACATTGATGGGACAGTAGTGGAGAAGGTGGAAAGTTTTAAGTTTCTCGGCGTACACATCACGGACAAACAAATGGTCCACCCACACAGACAGCGTGGTGAAGAAGGCGCAGCAGCGCCTCTTCAACCTCAGGAGGCTGAAGAGTGTCACTGAAGAGTGTCAAGTGTCATTGTTTGTCGTAAAAAAAGCTATACAAACGGACCAAATAAACTCACACTGAGTTTTGTTCCATGATTGGTTAAGAGATCTACATAAAACATGACATACACACACAATCAAATTGTTCAAATCAATAAATTAAGTTGACTAAAAGGGACACAAATTACTTACTGTTACTAAGTACGTTTTTCGAACTTAAAAAAAAAAAAAAAAAATTGATGTAATAAATGTATCACTAGTCACTTTAAACAATGACACTTCATATCATGTTTACATACCCTACATTACTCATCTCATATGTATATACTGTACTCTATACCATCTAGTGCATCTTGCCTATGCCGTTCGGCAAATTGCTCATTCATATATATTTATGTACATATTCTTATTCATTCCTTTACACTTGTGTGTATAAGGTAGTTGTGAAATTGTTAGATTACTCGTTGGTTATTACTGCACGGTCGGAACTAGAAGCACAAGCATTTCGCTACACTCGCATTAACATCTGCTAACCATGTGTATGTGACAAATAAAATTTTATTTTATTTTATTTGAACAGAATAGACATGCTATCTACCTGCATCCCACTGCTGGCTGGCTTCTGAAGCTAAGCAGGGTTGGTCCTGGTCAGTCCCTGGATGGGAGACCAGATGCTGCTGGCTGGCTTCTGAAGCTAAGCAGGGTTGGTCCTGGTCAGTCCCTGGATGGGAGACCAGATGCTGCTGGCTGGCTTCTGAAGCTAAGCAGGGTTGGTCTTGGTCCGTCCCTGGATGGGAGACCAGATGCTGCTGGCTGGCTTCTGAAGCTAAGCAGGGTTGGTCCTGGTCAGTCCCTGGATGGGAGACCAGATGCTGCTGGCTGGCTTCTGAAGCTAAGCAGGGTTGGTCCTGGTCAGTCCCTGGATGGGAGACCAGATGCTGCTGGCTGGCTTCTGAAGCTAAGCAGGGTTGGTCCTGGTCAGTCCCTGGATGGGAGACCAGATGCTGCTGGCTGGCTTCTGAAGCTAAGCAGGGTTGGTCCTGGTCAGTCCCTGGATGGGAGACCAGATGCTGCTGGCTGGCTTCTGAAGCTAAGCAGGGTTGGTCTTGGTCTGTCCCTGGATGGGAGACCAGATGCTGCTGGCTGGCTTCTGAAGCTAAGCAGGGTTGGTCCTGGTCAGTTCCTGGATGGGAGACCAGATGCTGCTGGCTGGCTTCTGAAGCTAAGCAGGGTTGGTCTTGGTCCGTCCCTGGATGGGAGACCAGATGCTGCTGGCTGGCTTCTGAAGCTAAGCAGGGTTGGTCCTGGTCAGTCCCTGGATGGGAGACCAGATGCTGCTGGCTGGCTTCTGAAGCTAAGCAGGGTTGGTCTTGGTCCGTCCCTGGATGGGAGACCAGATGCTGCTGGCTGGCTTCTGAAGCTAAGCAGGGTTGGTCCTGGTCAGTCCCTGGATGGGAGACCAGATGCTGCTGGCTGGCTTCTGAAGCTAAGCAGGGTTGGTCTTGGTCCGTCCCTGGATGGGAGACCAGATGCTGCTGGCTGGCTTCTGAAGCTAAGCAGGGTTGGTCTTGGTCCGTCCCTGGATGGGAGACCAGATGCTGCTGGCTGGCTTCTGAAGCTAAGCAGGGTTGGTCCTGGTCAGTCCCTGGATGGGAGACCAGATGCTGCTGGCTGGCTTCTGAAGCTAAGCAGGGTTGGTCCTGGTCAGTCCCTGGATGGGAGACCAGATGCTGCCAGAAGTGGTGTTGGAGGGCCAGTAGGAGGCACTATTTCCTCTGGTCTAAAAAAAATGTCCCAATTCCCCAGGGCAGTGATTGGGGACACTGCCCTGTGTAGGGTGCCGTCTTTCAGATGGGACGTTAAACGGGTGTCCTGACTCTCTGAGGTCATTAAAGATCCCATGGTACTTATCATAAGAGTATGAGTGTTAACCCTGGTGTCCTGGCTAAAATCCCAATCTGGCCCTCAAACCATCAAGGTCACCTAATAATCCCCAGTTTATGATTGGCTCATTCAGCCCCCTCCTCCTCTCCCCTGTAACTATTCCCCAGGTCGTTGCTGCAAATGAGAACGTGTTCTCAGTCAACTTACCTGGTAAAACAAGGGTTAAAATATAAGTAATCTTTGAACATTCACTAAAATGCCTCCTCTCAGGTTTAGTGCTGACACTCACAGGCACTTCTGTTATCAGTCCAGCTAATCAACACCACTCCTGTTATCACCCATTAAACCACTGTTTCCCATCTCTCTGTACCATGTCCTTAACACCAACAAGCTCCCATCTCTCTGCTCCATGTCCTTACAGAACACCAACAAACTCCCATCTCTCTGCACCATGTCCTTACAGAACACCAACAAGCTCCCATCTCTCTGCACCATGTCCTTACAGAACACCAACAAGCTCCCATCTCTCTGCTCCATGTCCTTACAGAACACCAACAAGCTCCCATCTCTCCGCACCATGTCCTTACAGAACACCAACAAGCTCCCATCTCTCTGCACCATGTCCTTACAGAACACCAACAAGCTCCCATCTCTCTGCATCATGTCCTTACAGAACACCAACAAGCTCCCATCTCTCTGCACCATGTCCTTACAGAACACCAACAAGCTCCCATCTCTCTGCACCATGTCCTTACAGAACACCAACAAGCTCCCATCTCTCTGCTCCATGTCCTTACAGAACACCAACAAGCTCCCATCTCTCTGCTCCATGTCCTAACAGAACACCAACAAGCTCCCATCTCTCTGCTCCATGTCCTTACAGAACACCAACAAGCTCCCATCTCTCTGCACCATGTCCTTACAGAACACCAACAAGCTCCCATCTCTCTGCACCATGTCCTTACAGAACACCAACAAGCTCCCATTTCTCTGCACCATGTCCTTACAGAACACCAACAAGCTCCCATCTCTCTGCTCCATGTCCTTACAGAACACCAACAAGCTCCCATCTCTCTGCACCATGTCCTTACAGAACACCAACAAGCTCCCATCTCTCTGCACCATGTCCTTACAGAACACCAACAAGCTCCCATCTCTCTGCACCATGTCCTTACAGAACACCAACAAGCTCCCATCTCTCTGCATCATGTCCTTACAGAACACCAACTAGCTCCCATCTCCCAGCTCCCACCATCTCTGACCCAGTCACAGCACAGCCGTGTTGAAACCGCCGCCACACTGAGTAAAGTTTGATTGGTTGTTAATCAACTAGCGCTAGCCACAGCTTTCAGCCTCTCCTTCACTTCAGTTCATTTGCATGGCAAAGAGGGACTTTGCAATTAATTGCAATTAATCTGATCACTCTTCATAACATTCTGGAGTATATGCAAATTGCCATCATACAAACTGAGGCAGCAGACTTTGTGAAAATTAATATTTGTGTCATTCTCAAAAATGTTTGGCCACGACTGTATGTTCAGGGAATCCTAAATTTGAACTATCTTTCTGGAATATCTCGTTGTTTGAATACGTATTTATTTGGCGTAGGCTACAGACACACAGTAATACCCTGATGAAGACAGTTTGGCTGTCGAAACGGACAAACAGTAGCCTGTGTGAGTTCTGGTTCATAAACCGTTACGTTTGACTACTACTCGATCCTCTGTTGCGGACATTCTCTTACATATGATCTATCGAGGTCATTACAATACGATTAATTGAACATATTTGAAAGTACACAGTTTAAAAAAAAACATTTTTTTCCCCTCTCCATTATTTAAAATGTGTCGACCAATGCTTTGTATTGTCACGGGATTCTTCTGTTGAAGGAGAAGTGGACCAAAACGCAGCGTGGTTATTTAGATACATCTTTAATAAGGATGAAAATAGAACAATATAGAAAAACAAGAACTGTGAAAAACCAAAACCAGCCCTATCTGGTATAACAGACAGGAACAATCACCCACAAAACCCAACACAAAACAGGCTACCTAAATATGGCTCCCAATCAGAGACAATGACTAACACCTGCCTCTGATTGAGAACCATATCAGGCACAGAAACACAGAAACAGACAAACAAGACATCCAGCATAGACAGCCCACACAGATCACACCCTGACCAAACAAAACATAGAACATACAAAGCAAACTATGGTCAGGGTGTGACAGGTATTTAATTTAATCTCGTGCCGCCAGGCATAGCCAATGCTAAGATTCATTAGAATGTTTTTACTGCATAGAATCTATGATTGTAACATTCATATTCTCGTGTTTCTTCAGAATGCTGAACTTTGAGTGTAAGTATGTACAGGGCCTTCAGAAAGTATTCATACCCCTTGACTTATTCCACATTTTGTTGTTACAGCCTGGATTAAAAATGGATTCAATGGTTTGTTTTTTTCTCAAACATCTAGACACAATACCCCATAATGACATTACAATACCCCATAATGACATTACAATACCCCATAATGACATCACAATACCCCATAATGACATTACAATACCCCATAATGACATTACAATACCCCATAATGACATCACAATACCCCATAATGACATCACAATACCCCATAATGACATTACAATACCCCATAATGACATCACAATACCCCATAATGACATTACAATACCCCATAATGACATTACAATACCCCATAATGAAATCACAATACCCCATAATGACATCACAATACCCCATAATGACATCACAATACCCCATAATGACATTACAATACCCCATAATGACATCACAATACCCCATAATGACATCACAGTACCCCATAATGACATCACAATACCCCATAATGACAAAGTGAAAACATGTTTTTTTAGAAATGTTAGCAAATGTATTGAAAATTAAATACAGAAATATTGAATTTACATAAGTATTCACACCCCTGAGTCAATACATGTTAGAATCACCTTTGGTAGCGATTAAAGCTGTGAGTCTATCTGGGTACGTCTCTAGGAGCTGTGAGTCTTCCTGGGTACGTCTCTAAGAGCTGTGAGTCTTCCTGGGTACGTCTCTAAGAGCTGTGAGTCTATCTGGGTACGTCTCTAAGAGCTGTGGGTGTTTCTGGGTATGTCTCTAAGAGCTGTGAGTCTATCTGGGTACGTCTCTAAGAGCTGTGGGTGTTTCTGGGTACGTCTCTAGGAGCTGTGAGTCTTCCTGGGTACGTCTCTAAGAGCTGTGAGTCTATCTGGGTACGTCTCTAAGAGCTGTGGGTGTTTCTGGGCACGTCTCTAAGAGCTGTGAGTCTATCTGGGTACGTCTCTAAGAGCTGTGAGTCTATCTGGGTACGTCTCTAAGAGCTGTGGGTGTTTCTGGGTACGTCTCTAAGAGCTGTGAGTCTATCTGGGTACGTCTCTAAGAGCTGTGAGTCTTTCTGGGTCAGTCTCTAAGAGCTGTGAGTCTATCTGGGTCAGTCTCTAAGAGCTGTGAGTCTTCCTGGGTCAGTCTCTAAGAGCTGTGGGTGTTTCTGGGTACGTCTCTAAGAGCTGTGAGTCTATCTGGGTCAGTCTCTAAGAGCTGTGAGTCTTCCTGGGTCAGTCTCTAAGAGCTGTGGGTGTTTCTGGGTACGTCGATAAAGAGATTTCCACATCTGGATTGTACAATATCTGCCCATTATTATTTTCTAAATTCTTCAAGCTCTGGCAAATTGGTTGTTGATCATTACTAAACAGCCACGTTCTGGTCTTGCCATAGATTTACAAGAAGATTTAGGTCAAAACTGTAACTCGGCAACTCAGGAACATTCACTGTGTTCTTGGTAAGCAACTCCAGTGTAGATTTGGCCTTGTGTTTTAGGTTATTGTCCTGCTGAAAGGTGAATTAATAAATTAGTAAAGCAGACTGAACCAGGTTTTCCTCTAGGATTTTTCCTGTGCTTAGCTCCATTCCGTTTATGTTGTATCCTGAAAAACTCCCCAGTCCTTAACGATTACAAGCATACCCATAACATGATGCAACCACCACTATGCTTAAAAATATGAAGAGTGGTACTCAGTAATGTGTTGTATTTGCCCCAAACATAACACTTTGTATTAAGTACAAAAAATGTTAATTGCTTTGCCAAATTTTTAGCAATTTTACTTTAGTGCCTTGTTGCAAACAGGATGCATGTTTTGGAATATTTTTGTTCTGTACAGGCTTCCTTCTTTTCACTCTGTCATTTAGGTCAGTATTGTGGAGTAACTACAATGTTGTTGGTCCCATCCTCAGTTTTCTCCTATCACAGCCATTAAACTCGGTAACTATTTTAAAGTCACTACTGGCCTCATGATGAAGTGGAAACCACCCTGAGTGGTTTCCTTCCTCTCTGGCAACTGAGTTAGGAAGGACGCCTATATCTTTGTAGGTGTATTGGGTGTATTGGTACACCATCCAAAGTGTAATTAATAACTTCACCAGGCTCATGCTTTTTTTTTACTCATCTACCAATGGGTGCCCTTCTTTGTGAGGCATAGGAAAACCTCCTGTAACGGCTGTTGGAAGGAGTGGAGGACCAAGGTGCAGCGTGGTACATGTTCATCTTTATTATTGGAACTGAACACTGATTAACAAAAATAACAAAGAGAATGAACAAAAAAACCAAAACAGTTCTGTGGTGGTGCAGAAAGACACAAAACAGAAAACAACCACCCACAAAAACCCAGTGGGATAAAGCTACCTAAATATGGTTCTCAATCAGAGACAACGATAGACAGCTGCCTCTGATTGAGAACCACACCGGCCAAACAACAAAGAAATAGAAAACATAGAAAATGAACATAGAATGCCCACCCTAGTCACACCCTGGCCTAACCAACATAGAGAATAAAAGCCTCGCTATGGCCAGGGTGTGACACCTCCCTTATCTTTGTGGTTGAATATGGGGTACAGAGATGAGGTAGTCATTACAAAAATCATGTTAAACACTATTATTGCACACAGAATGAGTCCATGCAACTTATTACTTGACTTGACAAATTATTACTTAATTTGTACAAATTTGTAAAAACATAATGTCACTTTTGACATCATGGTGTATTGTGGGTAGTGACAAAACATCTCAATGTAATTCAGGCTGTAACAACAAAATGTGGACAAAAGCCAAAGGGTTTTTCTGAAGGCTGCATGTATCTACTGTATTCAGCGTCTGCATCTCTTCAGACCTAAGACATATATCTACTGTATACACCATCTGCATCTCTTCAGACCTAAGACAAAACATTCTCTGAGGTGCTCACTGGCATCTCTCTCTCTCTCTCTCTCTCTTTGTGTGTGTGTGTCTGTGTGTGATGCATGTGTGTCTATCTATGTGTGTGTGTGTGTCTGTCTATGTGTGACTATCTATGTGTCTGTCTATGTGTGTCTATCTATGTGTGTCTGTCTATGTGTCTGTCTATGTGTGTCTATCTATGTGTGACTATCTATGTGTGTCTGTCTATGTGTCTGTCTATATGTGTCTGTCTATGTGTGACTATCTATGTGTCTGTCTATGTGTGACTATCTATGTGTCTGTCTATGTGTGTCTGTCTATGTGTGTCTGTCTATGTGTGTGATGCGTCTGTCTGTCTGTCTCTGTGTGATGCGTGTGTGTGCTTGGGTCTGTGTTTGTGTAATGTGTGTGTAGTGTGAGTGTAGTGTGACAATAGCAAGGAATAGACATAACAGGAGTGGTCGGCAGCCAGGGGTGTGGCCAACAGGTAAGCCATGTTTAAACCTGTTCACCTTGTCTGCTGCAACACCTTGAAGCAGTCTACACTCCACACACACTCTCCACTGGATCATATTATATTGATATTTTGTAGCAGTATATATCATCAGGCATTATGTCTATCGTGGTGTATTTCAGCAGCGTGAGCGGATCCAGAGAGGTATGTGTTCTCACCTGTCTCATTCATTTACCTGGCTGCATCCACCTCACCACTCTGCCTCTGTAGCTGAGGGATATAAAGAAGAAGAACTGAACATCAATTGTACCTTTCTTGGACTAACACTTGTACTTCTCTTACTAGCTCAGACTTAATACCTCTGATTTACTTAGCTCTGGCTTACTAGCTCTGGCTTACTTAGCTCTGACTTACCAGCTCTGACTTACTTAGCTCTGGCTTACTAGCTCTGGCTTACTTAGCTCTGACTTACCAGCTCTGACTTACTTAGCTCTGGTTTACTAGCTCTGACTTACTAGCTCTGGCTTACTAGCTCTGACTTACTAGCTCTGGCTTACTAGCTCTGGCTTACTTAGCTCTGGCTTACTTAGCTCTGGCTTACTAGCTCTGGCTTACTAGCTCTGGCTTACTTAGCTCTGGCTTACTAGCTCTGGCTTACTTAGCTCTGGCTTACTAGCTCTGGCTTACTAGCTCTGACTTACTAGCTCTGACTTACTTTAGCTCTGGTTTACTAGCTCTGACTTACTTAGCTCTGGCTTACTTAGCTCTGGTTTACTAGCTCTGACTTACTAGCTCTGGCTTACTTAGCTCTGGCTTACTTAGCTCTGGCTTACTTAGCTCTGACTTACTTAGCTCTGGTTTACTAGCTCTGACTTACTAGCTCTGGCTTACTAGCTCTGGCTTACTTAGCTCTGACTTACTTAGCTCTGGCTTACTTAGCTCTGACTTACTAGCTCTGGCTTACTTAGCTCTGGTTTAATTAGCTCTGACTTATTTAGCTCTGACTTACTAGCTCTGACTTAGCTGCTTTATCGACGAGAGTTGTGTACTGACTATGAGTTGTGGTTGTCTTACCTAGCTAGCTTAAGATGAATGACAGGAAGCCGCTCTGGGCAAGAGAATCTGATAAATAACTAAAATGTAAACGTTTTCCTGGCTGCATCTACCACGCCACTCCCGACTCGGCCTGCCTCTGTCACGCTATCTATCAGGCGTCTCAGAGTAAAAGTGCTGATTTAGAATCAGTTGTGCTTTTTCACAACGCAATGAATTAAATTACATGGACAGATCCTAGATCAGAACCCGTAATCTGAGATACCGTCACACCGTCCCTGAGCTCCACTATGAATGTGGTGGAGCTCTTACTGTCTCATATAGTAAACTACGACCTCTGTAATCATTATAATATTAAGTTATATAGTAAACTACGACCTCTGTAATCATTATAATATTAAGTTATATAGTAAACTACGACCTCTGTAATCATTATAATATTAAGTTATATAGTAAACTACGACCTCTGTAATCATTATAATATTAAGTTATATAGTAAACTATGACCTCTGTGATCAGTAGAATATTAAGTTATATAGTAAACTACGACCTCTGTAATCATTATAATATTAAGTTATATAGTAAACTACGACCTCTGTAATCATTATAATATTAAGTTATATAGTAAACTATGACCTCTGTGATCAGTAGAATATTAAGTTATATAGTAAACTACGACCTCTGTAATCATTATAATATTAAGTTATATAGTAAACTATGACCTCTGTGATCAGTAGAATATTAAGTTATATAGTAAACTATGACCTCTGTGATCATTATAATATTAAGTTATATAGTAAACTACGACCTCTGTAATCATTATAATATTAAGTTATATAGTAAACTACGACCTCTGTAATCATTGTAATATAGTAAACTACGACATCTATTATAATCAGAATATTAAGTTATACTGTACCGCTACAGTATAGATTGTTCCATTTTTTTTTTTTACAATATCCTTCTCTAGGCGATTCTGATTCACCCCTATGGGTCCTGGTCAACAGTAGTGCACTTTATAGGGATAAGGGTGTCATTTGGGAAGCAGACAATGTTATCAATAAATGATACATATGACAAAATATTATAAGTATCACTACTGTTCTATATTATTTCTACTGTTCCCATCCCGTCAGCTAAAGCAACAGCAGAGCCAGATCTTCTCCTTCCTGGACTCTAAGAAGATCAAGTACCAGGCGGTGGACATCACCCAGGGGTCAGAGATCAAAGAGGAGATGAGGAAGAAGACGGGAAACCCCGCCGCTCTGCCACCACAGGTCTTCAACAAGGACGTCTACTGCGGGGTGAGTCTAGAAGACCGCTAGCACAAGGCCAGGGCTGAATTCGAAATGGCCCCGTTTCCAATATAGTCCACTACTTTTGACCAGGGAGCCTATTGTGTATGTGTGGGCCCTGGTCAATAGCACCAAGTAAGGAGTAGGTACACATTTGGGGAGCAGTTCTAGCTTCTCTGGTTCAGGAGAGCTACTAGTTCTGTAGAGCTACTGGTTCTGTAGAGCTACTGGTCCTGAAGAGCTACTGGTCCTGAAGAGCTACTGGTCCTGTAGAGCTACTGGTCCTGTAGAGCTACTGGTTCTGTAGAGCTACTGGTTCTGTAGAGCTACTGGTTCTGTAGAGCTACTGGTTCTGTAGAGCTACTGGTTCTGTAGAGCTACTGGTTCAGGAGAGATACTGGTTCTGTAGAGCTACTGGTTCAGGAGAGATACTGGTCCTGTAGAGCTACTGGTCCTGTAGAGCTACTGGTCCTGTAGAGCTACTGGTTCAGGAGAGATACTGGTTCTGTAGAAGAACTGGTTCAGGAGAGATACTGGTTCTGTAGAAGAACTGGTTCAGGAGAGATACTGGTTCTGTAGAGCTACTGGTTCAGGAGAGATACTGGTCCTGTAGAGCTACTGGTCCTGTAGAGCTACTGGTCCTGTAGAGCTACTGGTCCTGTAGAGCTACTGGTTCTGTAGAAGAACTGGTTCAGGAGAGATACTGGTCCTGTAGAGCTACTGGTTCAGGAGAGATACTGGTTCTGTAGAAGAACTGGTTCAGGAGAGATACTGGTTCTGTAGAAGAACTGGTTCAGGAGAGATACTGGTCCTGTAGAGCTACTGGTTCAGGAGAGATACTGGTTCTGTAGAAGAACTGGTCCTGTAGAGATACTGGTCCTGTAGAGCTACTGGTTCAGGAGAGATACTGGTTCTGTAGAAGAACTGGTTCAGGAGAGATACTGGTTCAGGAGAGATACTGGTTCTGTAGAAGAACTGGTTCAGGAGAGATACTGGTTCAGGAGAGATACTGGTTCTGTAGAAGAACTGGTTCTGTAGAGATACTGGTTCTGTAGAGATACTGGTCCTGTAGAGCTACTGGTTCTGTAGAGATACTGGTCCTGTAGAGATACTGGTTCTGTAGAGATACTGGTTCTGTAGAGATACTGGTTCTGTAGAGCTACTGGTTCTGTAGAGATACTGGTTCTGTAGAGATACTGGTCCTGTAGAGATACTGGTTCTGTAGAGATACTGGTCCTGTAGAGATACTGGTTCTGTAGAGATACTGGTTCTGTAGAGATACTGGTTCTGTAGAGCTACTGGTTCTGTAGAGCTACTGGTTCTGTAGAGATACTGGTCCTGTAGAGATACTGGTTCTGTAGAGATACTGGTTCTGTAGAGATACTGGTTCTGTAGAGATACTGGTCCTGTAGAGCTACTGGTCCTGTAGAGCTACTGGTCCTGTAGAGATACTGGTTCTGTAGAGATACTGGTTCTGTAGAGATACTGGTTCTGTAGAGATACTGGTTCAGGAGAGATACTGGTTCTGTAGAGATACTGGTTCAGGAGAGATACTGGTTCTGTAGAGATACTGGTTCAGGAGAGATACTGGTTCTGTAGAAGAACTGGTTCAGGAGAGATACTGGTTCAGGAGAGATACTGGTTCTGTAGAGATACTGGTTCAGGAGAGATACTGGTTCTGTAGAGATACTGGTTCAGGAGAGATACTGGTTCAGGAGAGATACTGGTTCTGTAGAGATACTGGTTCTGTAGAGATACTGGTTCAGGAGAGATACTGGTTCTGTAGAGATACTGGTTCAGGAGAGATACTGGTTCTGTAGAGATACTGGTTCAGGAGAGATACTGGTTCAGGAGAGATACTGGTTCTGTAGAGATACTGGTTCTGTAGAGATACTGGTTCAGGAGAGATACTGGTTCAGGAGAGATACTGGTTCTGTAGAGATACTGGTTCTGTAGAGATACTGGTTCTGTAGAGATACTGGTTCAGGAGAGATACTGGTTCAGGAGAGATACTGGTTCTGTAGAGATACTGGTTCAGGAGAGATACTGGTTCTGTAGAGATACTGGTTCAGGAGAGATACTGGTTCTGTAGAAGAACTGGTTCAGGAGAGATACTGGTTGTAGATTTTGTTCCACCCGAATACAGAAACACCATTTTCATTTAATCAACTCATCAGGTTCTTCAGTGTGGACCTTGAACCATTTCAATCAGGTGTATAAGTGTCATACTGGAACAAAAGCCTACACCTGCAGTGGGACATCCTGGTTCTGCTGGCTGACTGGTTGAACCTATTCCCTATGTAGTGCACTACGTTTGACTAGAGATACTGACTAGAGATACTGACTAGAGCTACAGACTAGAGCTACAGACTAGAGCTACTGACTAGAGCTACTGACTAGAGCTACTGACTAGAGCTACTGACTAGAGCTACAGACTAGACTACTGACTAGACTACTGACTAGACTACTGACTAGAGCTACTGACTAGAGATACTGACTAGACTACTGACACTTACTACTGACACTGACTAGAGATACTGACCAGACTACTGACTAGACTACTGACTAGACATACTGACCAGAGATACTGACTAGACTACTGACTAGACTACTGACTAGACTACTGACCAGAGATACTGACCAGACTACTGACTAGAGATACTGACTAGACTACTGACTAGAGATACTGACTAGACTACTGACCAGAGAGACTGACTAGACTACTGACTAGAGATACTGACTAGAGATACTGACTAGAGATACTGACTAGAGATACTGACTAGACTACTGACTAGAGATACTGACCCGACTACTGACCCGACTACTGACCAGACTACTGACCAGACTACTGACCAGACTACTGACTAGACTACTGACTACTGACACTGACTAGAGATACTGACCAGACTACTGACCAGAGATACTGACTAGACTACTGACTAGAGATACTGACCAGAGATACTGACTAGACTACTGACTAGACTACTGACTAGACTACTGACTAGAGATGCTGACTAGAGATACTGACTAGAGACTACTGACTAGAGATACTGACCAGACTACTGACTAGAGATACTGACCAGACTACTGACCAGAGATACTGACTAGAGATACTGACTAGAGATACTGACTAGAGATACTGACTAGACTACTGACCAGAGATACTGACTAGAGATACTGACCAGACTACTGACCAGAGATACTGACTAGACTACTGACCAGACTACTGGCTAGAGATACTGACTAGACTACTCTGATTATAAGGAGCCATTTGGAATGCAGCCTGGGTGTGGACCAAAATCTAATCATTACTCAGGCTGCACAACGCCCACAGCTTTAAGTCAACACACACACACACACACACACACACACACACACACACACACACACACACACACACACACACACACACACACACACACACCAGTAATTCTCGTTCAGGCAGCATTGGAATTCCACCACAGCAGGGTGTGGCACGGCCACTTGAAAACCTTCATGTAACCACGGTACGGCAAACATCCTTCCTATTGGGGTGGACTTCATGGTCACTGGCGTACCCTCACACACCAGCAGCCCCCGCAAGACAGGGGGTACAGGGGGGTCCCCACTCCCCAGATAGCATATGAACACGTCCTAAGCCATGGCAGGGACTTGCTCAGACCTGGCGGTGCGTCACTGTGTCTGGCCCTGCCGTTTAACTGAACGAAGAAGAAATTAACCTCTGATTGTAGACCAATACTGTGCCATGTTGTTGTTGGGGGTTTATCGTAGCTGGTCCTGTCGGTCTGTGATGCTGTTATTGTGTTTAAAGCGTTGTTTGTTCATGTGTCCAAATCCCATTTCCATCTATTTGCATCAGTATTACTCAGAATCAGTGAAACACAAACACAGCTCTCACGCTCTCCCTCCCTATCCAACTGATGTTTTTCTCCTCTCCCTCCTCTCTCTCATCACTCTCTCTGCCCTCTCTCCCCCCATCTCTCATTGCTCTCTCTGCCTTCTCTCTCCCCCATCTCTCATTGCTCTCTCTGCCTTCTCTCTCCCCATCTCTCATTGCTCTCTCTGCCCTCTCTCCCCCATCTCTCATTGCTCTCTCTGCCTTCTCTCTCCCCCATCTCTCATTGCTCTCTCTGCCCTCTCTCCCCCATCTCTCATTGCTCTCTCTGCCCTCTCTCCCCATCTGTCCTCGCTCTCTCCCATCTCTCATCATTCTTTCTGCCTCATCTCTCATCTCTCTCTCCCCCATCTCTCATCGCTCTCTCTGCCCCCATCTCTCATCTCTCACTCTACTCTCATCTCTCCCCGCTCTCTCCCATCTCTCATCACTCTCTCTCCCTCATCTCTCATCTCTCTCTCCCCCATCTCTCATCTCTCTGCACCCCTTTCTCCCCATCTCTCATCATTCTCTCCGCCCCATCTCTCATCTCTCTCTCTGCCCCTCTCTCTCTCTCCCTCATCTCTCTCGCTCTGCAGGACTTCTCTGTGTTTTATGAGGCGGTGGAGACTGGAAAAGCAGAGGCCTTCTTTAAGCTGTAACAGACAGAGGAAGATCACCTGCCAGAAGACTCTCCCCTCCACTTCAGAAAGTATTCACACCCCATGACTTATTCCCCATTGTGTTGTGTTACAGCCTGAATTCAAAATGGATTGAAAATGTTTGCAAATTTATTTAAAATGAAATACAGAAATATCAAATTTACATAGGTATTCACACCCCTGAGTCAATACATGTTAGAATCACCTTAGGCAGCGTGTACAGCTCTGAGTCTCCATGGATGTCTCTAAGAGCTCTGAGTCTCCCTGGATGTCTCTAAGAGCTCTGCGTCTCCCTGGATGTCTCTAAGAGCTCTGAGTCTCCTGGATGTCTCTAAGAGCTCTGAGTCTCCCTGGATGTCTCTAAGAGCTCTGAGTCTCCCTGGATGTCTCTAAGAGCGCTGAGTCTCCCTGGATGTCTCTAAGAGCTAGTCAAGTTAGCTAGACAGCCATTACCAAGTCTTGCCATAGATTTTCAAGCTAATTTAAGTCAAAACTGTAACTAGGCCACTCAGGAATATTCAGTGTAGTCTTGGTAAGCAACTACAGTGTAGATTTGGCCTTGTGTTTTAGGTTATTGTCCTGCTGAAAAGGTGAATTCATCTCCCAGTGTCGATTGGAAAGCAGACTGAACCAGGTTTTCCTCTAGGATTTTGCCTGTGCTTAGCTCTATTCTGTTTCTTTGATCCTAAAATCTCCCTAGTCCTTGCCAATGACAAGCATACCAATAACATGATGCAGCCACCACCATGCTTGAAAATATGAAGAGTGGTGCTCAGTGTTGTGTTGAATTTGCCACAAACATAACACTTTGTATTCAGGACATAAAGTGAATGTCTTTGCCAAATTTTTTGCAATTTTACTTTAGTTGCAAACAGGAAGCATGTTTTGGAATATTTTTATTTTGTACAGGCTTCCTTCTATTAACTCTGTCATTTAGGTTAGTATTGTGGAGTAACTACAATGTTGTTGATCCATCCTCAGTTTTCTCCTACAACAGCCAGTAAACTCTGTAACTGTTTTAAAGTCACCATTGGCCTCATGGTGAAATCCCTGAGGGGTTTCCTTCCTCTCCGGCAACTGAGTTAGGAAGGACGCCTTTATCTTTGTAGTGACTGGGTGTATTGATACACCATCCAAAGTGTAATTAATAACTTCACCATGCTCGAGGAATATTCAATGTCTGCATTTTTAAACACTATCATTGCACACAGAGCGAGTACATGCAACTTATGAGACTTGTTAAGCAAATATTTACTCCTGAATTTATTTAGGCTCGCCATAACAATGGGATTGAATACTTGACTCATTTCAGCTTTTCATTTTTTATTGATTTGTAAACATGTAAAAAAACAACAACAACATAATTCTACTTTAAAATGGGGCATTGTGTGTAAGCCAGGGACACATCTCACAAGTTAAGGGGTGTGAAGGCTTTCTGAATGTAAAACCATTGTCTTGTTTAACAAAATAAAAGTATTCATATATTTCTTATTGTGTTATTTATCATTGTTACAATGTTATTATGTTATTTGTAGTAGTCCTCTCATGTAAGTCAAATCTCTTAACATAATCAATAATACATATCAGCAGGAATCATAATTACACACACACACAACAACAAATTCTGAACCTACACTTCCATGCATAACTGACCAAATGATGAAATACATTGCATTGTAATTTTGAATTCTGTAAAGTAAGTGTGGAAGAGGTAAAAACATTTTTTTTAAATCTATCAACAATGACAATCCAAGTCTGACAACTTGGATGGATTTTAAAAATTAATATTTGTTTTAATTTCACCTTTATTTAACCAGGTATTTATATATATAACCCTTTATTTAACCAGGTATTTATACATATAACCCTAACCCTTTATTTAACCAGGTATGTATATATATAACCCTAACCCTTTATTTAACCAGGTATTTATATATATAACCCTAACCCTTTATTTAACCAGGTATTTATATATATAACCCTAACCCTTTATTTAACCAGGTATTTATATATATATATATAACCCTTTATTTAACCAGGTATTTATATATATATAACCCTTTATTTAACCAGGTATTTATATATATATAACCCTTTATTTAACCAGGTATTTATATATATAACCCTAACCCTTTATTTAACCAGGTATTTATATATATATAACCCTAGCCCTTTATTTAACCAGGTATTTATATATATATAACCCTTTATTTAACCAGGTATTTATATATATAACCCTTTATTTAACCAGGTATTTATATATATAACCCTAACCCTTTATTTAACCAGGTATTTATATATATATAACCCTAGCCCTTTATTTAACCAGGTATTTATATATATAACCCTAACCCTTTATTTAACCAGGTATTTATATATATAACTCTAACCCTTTATTTAACCAGGTATTTATATATATAACCCTAACCCTTTATTTAACCAGGTATTTATATATATAACCCTAACCCTTTATTTTAACCAGGTATTTATATATATAACCCTTTATTTAACCAGGTATTTATATATATAACCCTTTATTTAACCAGGTATTTATATATATAACCCTTTATTTAACCAGGTATTTATATATATAACCCTTTATTTAACCAGGTATTTATATATATAACCCTTTATTTAACCAGGTATTTATATATATAACCCTTTATTTAACCAGGTATTTATATATATAACCATTTAACCAGGTATTTATATATATAACCCTAACCCTTTATTTAACCAGGTATTTATATATATATAACCCTAGCCCTTTATTTAACCAGGTATTTATATATATAACCCTAACCCTTTATTTAACCAGGTATTTATATATATAACTCTAACCCTTTATTTAACCAGGTATTTATATATATAACCCTAACCCTTTATTTAACCAGGTATTTATATATATAACCCTAACCCTTTATTTTAACCAGGTATTTATATATATAACCCTTTATTTAACCAGGTATTTATATATATAACCCTTTATTTAACCAGGTATTTATATATATAACCCTTTATTTAACCAGGTATTTATATATATAACCCTTTATTTAACCAGGTATTTATATATATATAACCCTTTATTTAACCAGGTATTTATATATATAACCCTAACCCTTTATTTAACCAGGTATTTATATATATAACCCTTTATTTAACCAGGTATTTATATATATAACCCTAACCCTTTATTTAACCAGGTATTTATATATATAACCCTTTATTTAACCAGGTATTTATATATATAACCCTTTATTTAACCAGGTATTAATATATATAACCCTAACCCTTTATTTAACCAGGTATTTATATATATAACCCTTTATTTAACCAGGTATTTATATATATAACCCTAACCCTTTATTTAACCAGGTATTTATATATATAACCCTTTATTTAACCAGGTATTTATATATATAACCCTTTATTTAACCAGGTATTTATATATATAACCCTTTCTTTAACCAGGTATTTATATATATAACCCTTTATTTAACCAGATATTTATATTTATATAACCCTAACCCTTTATTTAACCAGGTAGGCCAGTTGAGAACAAGTTCTCATTTACAACTGCGACCTGGCCAAGATAAAGCAAAGAAGTTCCACACATACAGCACAGAGTTACACATGGAGTAAAACAAACATACAGTCAATAATACAGTAGAAAAAAATAAAAATAAAGTCTATATACAGTGACACCTGTATTTAATGGATTTTATTTGTCAAAATTACAGACAATGACAGCGGATGATATTGCCACTTCTATTTGTCGTCTCTTCAATCTAAGCCCAAAGGAAAGTGTCTCAAGCCCTCAGGAGGGAAGTAAAAGACATTCCTCTACCCAAGAATAGCAAAGCACCCTTCACTGGCTCAAACAGCCGACCAATCAGTCTGTTACCAACCCAAACCTAACTGTGCTTCGGACCGAGAGAGCCTCCTCTCTCTACTGCCGCATGGCACACTGTACCGGAGTGCCAAGTCACGGACAAAAAGGCATCTCAACAGTTTTTACCCCCAAGCGATAAGACTCCTGAACAGGTAATCAAATAGCTACCCGGACTATTTGCACAAACCCTATTTTAAATTGCTGCTACTCTATGTTTATCATATATGCATAGTCACTTTAACTATACTTTAATGTAAATACTACCTCAATTGGCCTGACCAACCAGTGCCCCACACATTGGCTAACTGGGCTATCTGCATCGTGTCCCACCAACCACCAACCCCTCTTTTACGCTACTGCTACTCTCTGTTCATCATATGTGCATCGTCACTTTAACCATATCTACATGTACATACAACCTCAATCAGCCTGACTAACAGGTGTCTGTATATAGCCTTGCTACTGTATATATCCCTCTACTGTATGTAGCCCTCTACTGTATATAGCCCCTCTACTGTATATAGCCCTCTACTGTATATAACCTCTCTACTGTATATACCCTCTACTGTATATAGCCTCTCTACTGTATATAGCCTCTCTATTGTATATAGCCTCTCTACTGTATATATCCTCTCTACTGTATATAGCCTCTCTACTGCATATAGCCTCTCTACTGTATATAGCCTCTACTGTATATGGCCTCTCTACTGTATATATCCTCTCTACTGTATATAGTCTCTCTACTGTATATAGCCTCTCTACTGTATATAGCCTCTCTACTGTATATATCCTCTCTACTGTATATAGCCTCTCTACTGTATATAGCCTCTCTAATGTATATAGCCTCTCTACTGTTATAGCCTCTCTACTGTATATACCCTCTCTACTGTATATAGCCTGTACTGTATATAGCCTCTACTGTATATAGCCTCTCTACTGTATATAGCCTCTCTACTGTATATAGCCTCTCTACTGTATATATCCTCTCTACTGTATATAGCCTCTCTACTGTATATAGCCTCTCTACTGTATATAGTCTCTCTACTGTATATATCCTCTCTACTGTATATAGCCTCTCTACTGTTTATAGCCTCTCTACTGTATATAACCTCTCTACTGTATATAGCCTCTCTACTGTTTATAGCCTCTCTACTGTATATAGCCTCTCTACTGTATATAGCCTCTCTACTGTATATAGCCTCTCTACTGTATATAGCCTCTCTACTGTATATAGCCTCTCTACTGTATATAGCCTCTCTACTGTATATAGCCTCTCTACTGTATATAGCCTCTCTACTGTATATAGCCTCTCTACTGTATATAGCCACTCTACTGTATATAGCCTCTCTACTGTATATAGCCTCTCTACTGTATATACCCTCTCTACTGTATATAGCCACTCTACTGTATATAACCTCTCTACTGTATATAGCCTCTCTACTGTATATACCCTCTCTACTGTATATAGCCTCTACTGTATATAGCCACTCTACTGTATATAGCCTCTCTACTGTATATAGCCACTCTACTGTATATAGCCTCTCTACTGTATATAGCCTCTCTACTGTATATAGCCTCTCTACTGTATATACCCTCTCTACTGTATATAGCCTCTCTACTGTATATAGCCTCTCTACTGTATATAGCCTCTCTACTGTATATAGCCTCTCTACTGTATATATCCTCTCTACTGTATATAGCCTCTCTACTGTATATAGCCTCTCTACTGTATATACCCTCTCTACTGTATATAGCCTCTCTACTGTATATAGCCTCTCTACTGTATATACCCTCTCTACTGTATATAGCCTCTCTACTGTATATAGCCTCTCTACTGTATATAGCCTCTCTACTGTATATAGCCTCTCTACTGTATATAGCCTCTCTACTGTTTATAGCCTCTCTACTGTATATAACCTCTCTACTGTATATAGCCTCTCTACTGTATATAGCCTCTCTACTGTATATAGCCTCTCTACTGTATATAGCCTCTCTACTGTATATAGCCTCTCTACTGTATATAACCTCTCTACTGTATATAGCCTCTCTACTGTATATAGCCTCTCTACTGTATATAGCCTCTCTACTGTATATAGCCTCTCTACTGTATATAGTCTCTCTACTGTTTATAGCCTCTCTACTGTTTATAGCCTCTCTACTGTATATACCCTCTCTACTGTTTATAGCCTCTCTACTGTACATAGCCTCTCTACTGTTTATAGCCTCTCTACTGTACATAGCCTCTCTACTGTTTATAGCCTCTCTACTGTACATAGCCTCTCTACTGTTTATAGCCTCTACTGTATATAGCCTCTCTACTGTTTATAGCCTCTCTACTGTACATAGCCTCTCTACTGTTTATAGCCTCTCTACTGTACATAGCCTCTCTACTGTTTATAGCCTCTCTACTGTTTATAGCCTCTCTACTGTATATAACCTCTCTACTGTACATAGCCTCTCTACTGTTTATAGCCTCTCTACTGTATATAGCCTCTCTACTGTATATAGCCTCTCTACTGTTTATAGCCTCTCTACTGTTTATAGCCCCTCTACTGTATATAGCCTCTCTACTGTTTATAGCCTCTCTACTGTATATAGCCTCTCTACTGTGCATAGCCTCTCTACTGTGCATAGCCTCTCTACTGTTTATAGCCTCTCTACTGTGCATAGCCTCTCTACTGTGCATAGCCTCTCTACTGTATATAGCCTCTCTACTGTTTATAGCCTCTCTACTGTTTATAGCCTCTCTACTGTACATAGCCTCTCTACTGTTTATAGCCTCTCTACTGTTTATAGCCTCTCTACTGTGCATAGCCTCTCTACTGTGCATAGCCTCTCTACTGTATATAGCCTCTCTACTGTTTATAGCCTCTCTACTGTTTATAGCCTCTCTACTGTTTATAGCCTCTACTGTATATAGCCTCTCTACTGTTTATAGCCTCTCTACTGTTTATAGCCTCTCTACTGTTTATAGCCTCTCTACTGTATATAGCCTCTCTACTGTTTATAGCCTCTCTACTGTATATATCCTCTCTACTGTATATAGCCTCTCTACTGTATATAGCCTCTCTACTGTATATAGCCTCTCTACTGTATATAGCCTCTCTACTGTATATAGTCTCTCTACTGTATATATCCTCTCTACTGTATATAGCCTCTCTACTGTTTATAGCCTCTCTACTGTGCATAGCCTCTCTACTGTTTATAGCCTCTCTACTGTTTATAGCCTCTCTACTGTATATAGCCTCTCTACTGTATATAGCCTCTCTACTGTGCATAGCCTCTCTACTGTTTATAGCCTCTCTACTGTTTATAGCCTCTCTACTGTTTATAGCCACTCTACTGTATATAGCCTCTCTACTGTGCATAGCCTCCCTACTGTTTATAGCCTCTCTACTGTATATAGCCTCTCTACTGTTTATAGCCTCTCTACTGTATATAGCCTCTCTACTGTTTATAGCCTCTCTACTGTATATAGCCTCTCTACTGTTTATAGCCTCTCTACTGTATATAGCCTCTCTACTGTATATAGCCTCTCTACTGTTTATAGCCTCTCTACTGTTTATAGCCTCTCTACTGTTTATAGCCTCTCTACTGTATATAGCCTCTCTACTGTTTATAGCCTCTCTACTGTATATAGCCTCTCTACTGTTTATAGCCTCTCTACTGTATATAGCCTCTCTACTGTTTATAGCCTCTCTACTGTATATAGCCTCTCTACTGTTTATAGCCTCTCTACTGTTTATAGCCTCTCTACTGTTTATAGCCTCTCTACTGTTTATAGCCTCTCTACTGTTTATAGCCTCTCTACTGTTTATAGCCTCTCTACTGTTTATAGCCTCTCTACTGTTTATAGCCTCTCTACTGTATATAGCCTCTCTACTGTATATAGCCTCTCTACTGTATATAGCCTCTCTACTGTATATAGCCTCTCTACTGTTTATAGCCTCTCTACTGTATATAGCCTCTCTACTGTTTATAGCCTCTCTACTGTATATAGCCTCTCTACTGTATATAGCCTCTCTACTGTTTATAGCCTCTCTACTGTACATAGCCTCTCTACTGTATATAGCCTTGCACTACTATTTTTCACAGTCTTTTTTCTCTTGTTTTTATTTTTGTACTTACCTATTGTTCACCTAATACCTAATACCTTTTTTGCACTGTTGGTTAGAGCCTGTAAGTAAGCATTTCACTGTAAGGTCTACTACACCTGTTGTATTCGGCGCACGTGACAAATAAACTTTGATTTGAGGTGCATGCCGCTACCTACTGTATGTGTTGGTAAACTATAGAAGAACAAAAAATCCACAATATAAAAACAGACACATACAATAAAAAAAAGTCACATTGAAATTCAAGTCACATCCTTTGACATGATGTTTTTGCCTCTGCTGTAAACTCATCGAGACCCCAAAAAGAGTTCTGCTGCACTCACAATAATTCACCTTTTCCTCCGATTTATTCTCCGTTTTGTGATGTGTGTACAGTTTATGACCATTGCAAAAAATCCACTCTTTTTTTATTTTATTTTTACATGCACTCACAATAATTCACCTTTTCCTCCGATTTATTCTCCGTTTTGTGATGTGTGTACAGTTTATGACCATTGCAAAAAATCCACTCTATTTAAAAAAAAATTTTTTTACATGCAAATATATCAGGATGAATGAATCCCTTCGGTTCCCGGAATGAAATAATCTGTATAATCTCTTATCTGGGTTCATGCAACAAGTGGTCACAGCGTCTCTCTGTGGCGCAACTCTGGAACTACACCGTGAAGCGGTACCGGAGGGTTGCCATGGCGCCGCGTCACAGTGACCAGAGCGGACCGACCGAAAGGGGCCAGGCGTGGAGTCTGTCATGTAGCGGTGCCTATCCCCTAGCTAGTTTTTAGTAGATCTCCCCAAAATTAGATTAGAGGACAGTAAATGACCCATATCCTAAATAGATAGCTAAAGAGCCATGGACATATTCTGGCATAAATGCAGGGTTAAATGTTACTAAGGTTACAGGCTTTGTTGTTGTTAGCTAGACTGCTAATTTAGCTAACGTCGTTAGCTATATAACTAGCTATTCGGAGCTAACGAACGGTGCTAGGTTAGCAAGACAAATAGCTAGTTATCTAGACTAGTCAGCAAGACAAATAGCTAGTTATCTAGACTAGTCAGCAAGACAAATAGCTAGTTATCTAGACTAGTCAGCAAGACAAATAGCTAGTTATCTAGACTAGTCAGCAAGACAAATAGCTAGTTATCTAGACTAGTCAGCAAGACAAATAGCTAGTTATCTAGACTAGTCAGCAAGACAAATAGCTAGTTATCTAGACTAGTCAGCAAGACAAATAGCTAGTTATCTAGACTAGTCAGCAAGACAAATAGCTAGTTATCTAGACTAGTCAGCAAGACAAATAGCTAGTTATCTAGACTAGTCAGCTACCAAGTTGACCAGACAAGAGACCATCCCGCGAAAGGAGAGAAGTCACGGAGACGTGACGCCAAGGTTCATCTAAACGAGGTGGGTTGATAATGCCTCTTTCCAAACTTTTACATTTAAAATGAGCCTAAACAAATAGCAAATCGACTCAAATAAATGTTGATTAAACCTGGTGATGTAGGGGGGTAGCTGGGGATTTACGTTTTGCAACGGAAAGGCTTTTATAACTAAGCCAAGATAGACCACAGTCTATCGTTTCCAATGGGAACTAATGAGTCATAGTGGCCAGAAGAAGCAAGAAGTTGGCTTGCTAAGCGAAACACCCGCTGGGGATATCTTTATTGACGCAGTCTAGTATACATCTGCATATCTCCGTCAGGAAACGCATAACTCTTTGATGTGCGCGTAATGCAATAACTTAACTCGCTTTTGCACTCCTTTATAAACAGCTTGATTTAAAAAACATTTTTTTTTAATGTTTTTACAAAAGGGTGAAGTCTACAAAACTTAGTCCGTTCTGTTCATAGCATATTTTAGTTTTGGTAACAGAAAGCTGCATTGAGATCAAATGTTTTAATTGATGAGAAGATTTGCAGAATATCGGACAAAATCTATCTTGTTCCATCTTCTCCCACTGCCCGCCAGTGGGCTTCCTCTAACTACCAAATTTGGTAGTGAGCGGAAACGCTAACCGGATGCTTCATATTTATAAATCCAGTGAAATATCTGTGCGTTTACGGTTTACTCTTTACCAAACGGAAGCAAACAGAGTGTAAACAGAACTAAACGGGGCAGGACCTACCTGAATTTGTCCAATAGAAACACCATTTTTTGTTCAAAACGTTTGTTTGCGCTAACCTTTGTTGGACTCATCACACGCAACTGCTACTGTACAATCTGTCACTTTATTCCTATTCTTGTATTTGATTTGAACATCGCAGCGTTCTAAGGCACTGCATCTCAGTGCTAGAGATGTCACTACAGACACCCTGGTTCGAATCCAGGCTGTATCACAATCGGCCTTGATTGGGAGTCCCATAGGGCGGAGCACAGCTGGCCCAGCATCTTCCGGGTTTGGCCGGGGTAGGCCTTGATTGGGAGTCCCATAGGGCGGAGCACAGTTGGCCCAGCATCTCCCGGGTTTGGCCGGTGGAGGCCATCATTGTAAATAAGAACTGACTTGCCCAGTTAAATAAAGGTTACATACATGTTTTTTTAAGTAAGATGTGAAAGCTTCTCAGACCTGTCCAAAAATGTTGTCCTCCTGAATTGCATTAATGTGAAATAGGCTACCCTGGGGAGGCAGGGTAGCCTAGTGGTTAGAGCGTTGGACTAGTAAACGTAAGGTTGCAAGTTCAAACTCCCGAGCTGACAAGGTACAAATCTGTAGGTAGGGAGCCTACACAGTCAGTGATACAGTGTAATAGGACAAATCGGATGACTTCTTCTGTGTATCCATCTTATCCATGAAGAATCTCCTGTCAGAGGGACCACATGGATACGGAGAACATTCCTCACCCTTACGAGGACAACCGAGATGCAGAGCGCCAGAGTCGTCAGTCCCGCAGCAGGAGCACGGCTGGGAAAGGTTCCAAGGCGTCGGTACGAACTCTGAAACGGGACAAGAGTCGGGACGGAGAAAGAGATGAGAGGGACAGCTGTGCTGGGGACCAGGCTAAGACACGGACACAGGAAGTGGATCCGGACCGGGACCGCATGTCAGACAGAGAGCATCGGAGGAGCAGCTCTTTCTACTCTGAGGACTACGAGAACCTAACACCCTCGGAACACACGCTGTCGCCCTACTCCCGTACGCCCTCCCCAGCCCTCGCAGAAAGGGACCTCGCGCCAAGAGGGTCTCCAGCAGTCCTCTACACAAAACAGGTACTGTAAACCCACACCCACCCACTCAATGTCTCCAGCAGTCCTCTACACAAAACAGGTACTGTACACCCACACCCACCCACTCAATGTCTCCAGCAGTCCTCTACACAAAACAGGTACTATACACCCACACCCACCAACACCAAGAGGGTCTCTGTACCCGCACCAAACAGTTACTGTACACCCACACCCACCAACACCAAGAGGGTCTCTGTACCCGCACCAAACAGGTACTGTACACTCACACCCACCCACCCACGCAATGTCTCCAGTAGATAGCAGTGTAGCTCGCTAGCACACTTCAAATGTGGTCTCTGTACTACTCTAAGGTGTAACTTGTTATGTAGGTGTAACAGAGATGTCCTAGTTGTTATGTAGGTGTAACAGAGATGTCCTAGTTGTTATGTAGTTGTAACAGAGATGTCCTAGTTGTTATGTAATTGTAACAGAGATGTCCTAGTTGTTATGTAGTTGTAACAGAGATGTCCTAGTTGTTATGTAGTTGTAACACATAGAGATGTCCTAGTTGTTATGTAGTTGTAACAGAGATGTCCTAGTTGTTATGTAGTTGTAACAGAGATGTCCTAGTTGTTATGTAATTGTAACAGAGATGTCCTAGTTGTTATGTAGTTGTAACAGAGATGTCCTAATTGTTATGTAGTTGTAACAGAGATGTCCTAGTTGTTATGTAGTTGTAACAGAGATGTCCTAGTTGTTATGTAGTTGTAACACAGAGATGTCCTAGTTGTTATGTAGTTGTAACACAGAGATGTCCTAGTTGTTATGTAGTTGTAACACAGAGATGTCCTAGTTGTTATGTAGTTGTAACAGAGATGTCCTAGTTGTTATGTAGTTGTAACACAGAGATGTCCTAGTTGTTATGTAGTTGTAACACAGAGATGTCCTAGTTGTTATGTAGTTGTAACACAGAGATGTCCTAGTTGTTATGTAGTTGTAACAGAGATGTCCTAGTTGTGTGTCCCAGGTGTGTACTGTGTAACCCTGTGTGTGTGTGTCCCAGGTGTGTACTGTGTAACCCTGTGTGTGTGTGTGTGTCCCAGGCGTGTACTGTGTGTAACCCTGTGTGTGTGTGTCCCAGGTGTATACTGTGTGTAACTCTGTGTGTGTGTCTCAGGTGTCCCAGTACTGTGTGTAACCCTGTGTGTGTGTGTCCCAGGTGTGTACTGTGTGTAACCCTGTGTGTGTGTGTCCCAGGT
>NW_024607694.1:0-34079 GCF_018296145.1 Oncorhynchus tshawytscha | reverse complement strand
TATTGCTGAAAAGTTTCCGACCCTTTGCAACCCTACCCCAAGCACACATCAAAATCCACAAAAAAAAAATAGTTAATTGACCACACAATCAACATTTTGAAATGTCCATCTCAGTCTCTGGACTTGAAAACCTGTGGTTTGAATTCAAGAGGGCAGTTCATAAGCGCAGACAAAGGATATAAAAGATCTGGAAAGATTCTGTATGGAGGAATGGTCTAAGATCCCTCCCAATGTGTTCCCCAATCTCATAAAACATTTGAGAAAAAGGCTCATTGTCGTCATCCTCGCAAGGGAGGGTGCTGGAGTATTGAAAACAGGGGATCCAGTCATTTTGACCCTATGTTTAAAAAAAAATACAATATAGGCTCAGTACTATTTTTACTGTATTTTTTCCTAATCTTTATCAAGGTATCCAATAATGGTAAGGCTAGTAGTATAAGTAGTGGTAGTAGTGCGTTGCTAGGCAACGACATAAACAATGGCACTTTTATATGAATGTACTGGCTATGTGTGTGTCACGTAGTATGTCATGGGCGGGACAGGCTCTAACCATGGGAATCCCAATCCACCCGTTGTAAAAGCTCAGTATTTGTATTATTTATATTATGCAGTCTTTTTTGCTAATCTTTATCAAGGGATCCAATAATTCCAAAGCCCACTGTATTGGTGGTGTTGGGTGAAAAAGCTGAAGACAAATGCTTGTCTTGTATGGACTAATAAAGTAATCTCGATAACTCAGGAAGACAAGAAAGTCACACTTTTTCGCTTCATGTGCAGTGAGATTGATTAACCAGTGACATTTAAGAAGAGAAATAGGCTATGTTTTAAAAAGATGTGTGAAGGAGCTCGCTCACGCGCACACACTAAGGGCTGCACAATGAATCTAATTCACATCGAAATCTAAATATTGACAGGTGCAATGTCTATATCGCAAGAGAGCCACACAGCAGCATGTAACGTCCGTTTTTATAGTTTACTCAGTTTGTTGTCTCTCTCTCCCTCTGTCCTCTTGAGGCTGCTTCCCACACAAAAAGCCCCACCCCTGTCAATCAAGCAGCGCAGTTCCTCCTTGCTGTAGGAATCACAGTAAATATACCAAACTTTAGGAACACCTTCCTACCATTGAGTTGCCCTCAGAACAACCTCAATTAGTTGGGGCATGGGCTCTACAAGGTGTCGAAAGCGTTCCACAGGGATGCTGGCCCATGTTGACTCCAATGCTTCCACAGTTTTGCCAAGTTGGCTGGATGTCCTTTGGATGGTGGTCCATTCTTAATACACACGGGAAACTGTTGAGTGTGAAAAACCCAGTAGCTTTGCAGTTCTTGACACTAACTGGTGCGCCTGGCACCTACTACCATATCCTGTTTTTGTGCCTATATTTACTGACTCCGGTCATATTGACTTGTCTAGTATGAACGACTTGTCGGTCATACTGACTTGACTAGCTAAATAAAGGTTAAATTAAAAATTTCAAAATTAACATTCACCCGGTGTTTTGTGCGTGTTCGTAAATTCATTCGTTACTCTACGCTCTGGCACACTCAGACGAGAGTGTTCTGAAATCGGAGTAGATAGCCAGAGTTAACTTGTGAATGCAAGATATGTTAATTAACTGAATAAGCCGTTCAAGTTCTTGCTAGCTAACCAAATGACACCTGCATCTCTAGCTGTGTAGCCACCGAAAAAATGATATGAGGGGAAAACGTCAGTCACTCACCCACTCCTTCAATGACTTGACATCCTCTAGCAGCTAGCTACCTAGTTAACGTTAGGCTCCACGTTTTAGCTTGCTACATAAATAGATACTCTTGAATGTCATTGTATGCTGTAGCGTTAATATTTCTCTTCAATGGAACTAAGGAGCACAAACCATGAAAAACTGCACCAGAACATTATTCCTCATCCACCAAACGTTACAGTTGGCACTATGCATTCGGGCAGGTAGCGTTCTCCTGGCATCCGCCAAAACCAGATTAGTCCGCTGGACTGCCAGACGGTGAAACGTTTCCACTGTTCCACGTTGTGTGCGGTTGCTCGACCATGGAAACCCACTTCATGAAGCTATTGCAGTTATTGCGCTGACGTTGCTTCCAGAGGCAGTTTGGAACTCTGTAGAGTGTTGCAACCGAGGACAGATGATTTTCACTTGGCGGTCCCGTTCTGTGAGCTTGTGTGGTCTACCACTTCGTGGCTGAGCCGTTGTTGCTCCTAGACTTTTCCACTTCACAATAACAGCATTTACAGTTGACCTGGGCAGCTCTAGCAGGGCATAAATTTGACAAACTGACTTGTTGGAAAGGTGGCATCCTATGACGGTGCCATGTCGAAAGTTACTGAGCTCTTCAGTAAGGCCATTCTATTGCCAATGTTTGTCTATAGAGATTGCATGGCTGTGTGCTCGATTTATATACCTGTTTATATACCTGTCAACAATGGGTGTGGCCGAATCTACTCATTTGAAGAGGTGTCCGCATACTTTGTATATGTAGTGTATTACGATTTGTCTGTTTGTTTCATATCTACAAAGTAGTTAAAACGTTGTTAGTTCCACTTTAAGGGCATCTATAGTAAAGCTGATTTGCAGTAAATCCTCTTTCTGATAAAAGCTGATAGGGGTCAGACATGAATGCGTAACACACACACACAGTACCTCTTTCCCTTTCGTGTCTCCATTCTCTATCCACTCCACCGTGACACTCTCGTTGTCTTCATTCAGTGACGTCACCATGGCCTGGTGGATTCGACCTGCAAGATACATGTTATAAACATATAGATAACATCTGTATTGTAGACTACTACAGGCTACAGAACCAGAAAATCTTCATTCAGCCATGTGACCACGTCATGCTGAATTCGTCCCTGGCTGCCATAGACAAGAGAAAACACTTGTAGACTCATACAGTTATACACTCTTGACTATTGAAATGCAGCCATGACCAAAATACATTAGATCACACTGACCAAAGAGGAGGATGAGACCAGACAGAATCTGCCAGGATGGGCAAGAGGCCTTCAGTGACAGATGTGTCAATATCCCTGGATCTGATTGTTTGTCAAAAGCTTTTATGCATGTCAACATTAGATTGTTTGCTTTTCGTTATGTTACTGTACATGCAAAATGGTTTGTTTCCATAAGGTCTCATTCTAAACAGCTACAGCTCTTCTCTCTCTTCTCTTCTCTTTTGAGTCCAAATTACAACAAACATACAAAAATACAGTCACATACAGTTGCTTGATAAAAAACAGTCATACAGTTGCAGATAATAAAACAATGAAGACATATTCATTGCTGCTGAAACACTAACAGAGCATGTATTTTGCTAGTCCTTCCCCAGAGCAAGAACAGGCGGGAATGAAATAAATAGCAACCAAATACTTTTCACTTTAGACTAACAAGCCCTACTTTATAAAGTAGTAGCTAGTAGGCTATATTCAGTGGCTACTGCCAGCTACAATACTAGGCTACTATGCGCAATGGGCGTGGTCCTGATGTTTGATTACATTTGTCTACTACTAGCACAGATCCGAGCAAAGACAACAGTCACAAATCATCATCATCATTCTGGAGATGCTCTTAGATGTATTCACCATACACCATATCACCCCATAATATCACACCCAGGGAATGAAGTGGATATGATAGGCCATTGTAATCTAATCACAAAGCAATGAAATCAAGATGATCACCCGATATTTGTTCAATGAGAGTGTAAGCTACTGCAATGACAAGCGCGTGCATGCTAGAGCTGAACAGTCTACTGTGACTATTCCCACTTTGCCTGTTAGCTAAATGCTATAGCGGATGAATGGAGTATCATTGCCAGCCAGCACGGCCTATAACCGCACAGGTGGATGCATCCTCCCTGCTACTAGCTAGCCGGCTAGCCTTATCCACTAAAGGCTACGTCATTCAGGTAATAACCCATTTGATTGACAGCCGCTATGTCAGACAGGGACGCTATGTCAGACTGTGACGCTATGTCAGACAGGGACGCTATGTCAGACTGTGACGCTATGTCAGACAGGGACATGGCAATAGCGCCGAGCACAGATCTCCATGCCATTGCTACGCTAGTTATCCAACTCAGCATCCTGCCTGCCTAGGCGCTGCCTGGAAGCAACAAAGATGATGTAGCTAACGCGACAGCGCCTCAATGAAAAATGCATCTTCACCCAGCTAGCTAGCTAGCGGTCGACAAGGGAGATCTCTGTCTTACCATCACTCCGTTTGATTTCCACGTAAATGCCGATTAGAATCTTTCCGAAGACAGCGACGGCCATCCCTCATGTGTGTAGTATGTGTGTGTATGGCTGTAATATGGGTGTGTAGTTGTTCAATTGGAGGGGACCAAGTTGCGCCGCAGAGAAGAGAAATCGGGAGGAGGTCAGGAGGATAGAGGAGAGACAGAAGTGCGCACGCGCCAAGACAACCTTCCCTCCGCCAGAACCGAGAAAACGCTAAAAAAACGAAGCATCCAAGGAGCCAGTTGGCTGCTATTTGTGCTTTTGTCTTCTAGCTACAATTATAATATTTATGCAATGTTCTGTTGATGTGCATTTGAGTGAAAAAGCAGCACGCTTACTATATTGCAAGATAAGAGGCTTATGTGGACTTGGCTAATTCTATAAATGCGTATAATTCCCCATTTATAACCAAGGATTGAGAGTATAATAGTCTATAAGTATGTAATATTGTTATTTTAAAGGTTTACAATTTAAATAATTATGATATGCACATATATTATTATATGCATATCGTATATATGCTAAATTGGTCAACATGATGGTTAAATGCTCTGTTTAGATTGTGATACTGTACTAGGCTAAATGTTAATCTCCTCTTGATTTCACATGCACTTTATTATTCTGAAAAACAAATCTGGATGATATTAACTGTGTGCCTCTCCATAGCTGCATCGGAAGAACAGTCTGTCTGCATCTCAATCAGTGATGCAGTTGTCATTACAGACATTGTCGTAGAATGCACCCTTGGGAATCTACAAAGAATCACATTGTAGAAGAAGCAAAACACCAGTGCCACAACTCTGTCATCAAGTTTGTAAAAAGTTGTTTTCTAGATCAAGTTGTTCCCAACCTCACTTATACATTAAGATATCCACAGAACATTGACTATTGGAATTGATAAGTAAGTACTTATTTTCATCAAGCCCAACAGAAGAGAAAGTTGATTGGGGCCACTATACACTGACCATACAGTATGTTGTGCAGGTTGACGTTTATTGTCATGAGTCTTGTCCTGGAGGCAGAACTGTGCAGAACTGTTAGCCTTAGACCAACTGCAAAGTCAAAATAAGCTAAATTCATGAAAACAAAAATGTGTTTAAAATCAGACATTATTACTTTGTGGCTGTGCCAGCTATTGACCACACTGCAGAGCTGTCTCCAGAACAAGATTCAGGACAAGAAACGCTAACCTGCGAGAGGTATATAGTCCCATCTTGTTATTCCCACCTTGAACCATACCATGGCAGCAGAGGGCCATCTAGTACGCATCTCTAACATGGGCCCTATTTTAATATTTTATAAACGCATCCTAATCTCACCTATTTGATTGGAAGATTCCGGCAAGGAAGTGAGAACGGAGGGATGTATATTTAACTTTTTAAAACAGGTCCTTCATTTGTATTTCTCATGTGGTATTTTACATTTCACTTTTTGTTGCTGAAGAAAGGTATAGTTTGGTGAGTTGTTGGATAGTTTTGTGCTGTTCTAAATCTAATACAACTCATTAATATAGGTCAAACACAAGTTCATCCCAGTCAGACATCCATACAGTCAGTCAGAACACGACACACCGTTAGTCACTCTGTGGATGGTGAGGATGATGATGAGGATGATGATGCATTCACAGTGTCTCACATATGCAGAGGCATCTGTCAGGGAAACTAACAGCAGTAACACTGTCCCTCCTCTACCCAGCCCTGAGCTGCAGCTGTCACTCCTACACAGACAGAACCGCAATCCATTCCAAAAGATGAATGAAGCTGCCTGCCTCTCTTCTCTCTCGCTCTCTCGCTCTCTCTCACGCACGAATGCACGCACGCACACACACATACCCTGCATCTATCTTCATGTCAATCCAGAGGGCCCATCCATTCCCCAAGGTGTCGGCCATCGTTGTCTGGCCTATCTGTTTCCCCAGCAACCACGTCCCTTGCTGTCAGCTGTGAGGGACTACCTTCTGTCTGTCTGCTTTGTCTCCTACTGGATTAAGGATGACATAGTACAGCTTGATGGTGTTTGATGATTGTTCTTTGTTTGTGTGTATAGGGGTAGATGCATATGGGGAGAGAGACTGTGTGTGTGTGTGTGCGTGTTGGGGGGGATGTGTGCGTGTTTGTGTGTGTGTATGGAGTGTGTGGGTGTACAATATCCAAAATAGACATGATTTTCCCTACGATCAAAGTAAGTACTTAACAAATAGCCCCATTGGCACCAAGTCATATTTATTACATTATCATCGCCATAGAAACACCTCTTCCCCAAACTGATTGGTCAGTCGGACACAGTGACTGAACTGTAAGCCCATAAGCCCAGAGCAGCCTGCCATGCATAGGCAATATGGAGATCATTCGCATTATTTTACATACCAATATCTCATGTAATGTAGGCAGCGATCGCTGGGAGTCTATTTTGCGGTCATGGATAATTCAGGATGCGAGCAGACCGTGCATATGGAGATCCTTTGTAGGGGGCTGAGGAGGATTTGGAGATTGCTCAATTCACCCCTCATTCAGCCTCCTCTCCACTCCTCACTCCCCACTGTAATAGCTCAGGCCTCGCTTTCAAGCCGTAATAAGGAAATGTTGTATACCGGTACCTCCATCCATCCCTCCAGGGCTGCAGTCATGTCTAAGTCTATGGTCACTAACCCTGGCATGTCCAGTATTGCCATTACCACTGTGCAGCCAAGACTGAGTGAGTGTGTACGCTCTCACAAGCTAAAGCAATGCTTTCTACTTATTTGTCTCCCCCCCTCTCTCTCACAGAATGCCCATCTAAATGAAAGCATGTCAGCCCTGCTTAGGCCTGCGTAGCTCTAATGGTGAATCCTCATTATTAATTTCCTTAGAGACTCTGCTTTTCAACATGGCTGCAACTGTAGAAAGGCCTGTCATGCCGTTCCACTGTCTGTCCATGGTCTGGCATGCAGATAGCTGGCTCCAAGATAACCCAGGCATGGCTTCCCCACTCCACATTCCATGTGTGTGTGTGTGCGTGCATGCTGTGACATGGCAGACATCCCAGGACTAATTACCATTGTCATGGAAGTAGATCAGAGCTGGACAGAACAGTCAGGAGGGAGGAGCATTACAACCAACATTCAGTGTTCTGTGTTCTTAGTGGACAGTGTGAGCCATAGAAATAGAATGACTACTATGCACATACCGGCCACAGAACCTTGATTACAATGGGAATGTCCATTCTAATGTAGTTCTATGTTGGGAGCAGAGGCAGGGGAACAGATTCTGTGTCTAATGGTTTCTGGCAGCGATGGGCCCTTAGTCCTGTTCACTGGAGCCGCAACATCCCCCCAGGGATACACCGGCTGTTAGAGCTACCCCTCCTCTATATTCTATCACTCTATCGCTCCTGTCCTCCCTTTGTTACACAGGTCATTAAAAATAAGAAAGTTCTGCATATATCTGATGTACTCTTATAGCTAGACTACATATCCTCTATATCCCCTCAAATCCTATACCCATCCATCTTTTTAATAGGAAATGTATTTTCAACCAAACTCTATGGAGTCCAATTTTCAGGGTAGAAGTTCTAAATTGGGATTTATATGTTTTAGTATTTATGTAATCTTGGGAATCACATATGAGTAGTTGAACTGTTTTCTTGTCTTGGGCTAAGGTTTTGCTAGGGTTAGGCTGGGGTGTGGACATCAAGCTAAGGTTAAGGTTTTGACTAGGGTTAGGCTGGGGTGTGGACATGAAGCTAATGTAAGGGTAGGGGTTAGGGTATTGGCTAGTTTGGGTTGAGTAGGGGTGTAGACATGAAGCTAGGGTTAGGGTTGTGGTTAGGGTTTTGGATAGTAGTCTATTAGTACGTTCACCAAGACACAAAGAGGAGAGGGAGGAGGAGAGAGGGTAGGAGGAGAGGTGGGGAGGAGGATAGGTGGGTGGGGGGGAAAGGAGGAGGAGCGTGAAAGGGGAAACGGGTGAGGAGACCTCTTGGGACAGGATGCATCACTTTGAAGTGCTTGGGTTAGCTTGCTGCATTCTGGGATAGCAGTGCAGCCAGACATTTCACATATCCCATATCAGCTACATAAACTATAAACAGTGGTCTCTCGCTCTCAATTTTAATTTAATTCTTTAACTCTTAATTTGACTACTGAGACTTGTCACCTGCTGGAAAATGTATATCTTGTCAGTTGATCTTCCTTGTGTTTCTCAACATGTTACAATCGATTTTTTGTCCGAGAGGCAGCAAATGTCCTTTATCTTTCAGCCAGAGTGTTCCTGTGTTCTTCATGCCCGGCCTGCCATACTGCTTCTTGTCATTTATTTCAATATGGCCACTTCATGGTTAGATGATAAAGCCTTATCTGAGCTATTCAATATCTGTCACACACCGTCACCATACGGGTAGCAATTAATTTTCTCCCGTGATGATGCAGGAGCCTTCCCCTGAACCCAGATGACATTCCTTTGTCAATTTTTATTTGAAAATATATATTTCACCAAATGGGCGTGCCATTCAGATTGTCACGCAGGGCCACGCTCAGAACCGATGTGAATCTCTGTCAGTGGAGCACAGAGCTGTCACAATAGGAATCAATGAGATGGTGTGATGGTGACAAACTGCTGGGGATGACAGCAAAAAGAGGGGGGACTGGGAGGAAGCGATGTGTGGGAGTAGTGTGTTTGTAGTGGGGAATCTGTCATGAACGTTACCATCACCAGATGCTATTATATTGCCACATTAATAAATTAAGCAAGAAGGCACGAGGGGATGTGGTATATGGCCAATATACCACGGCTAAGGGCTGTTCTTAGGCACAATGCATTGCGGAGTGCCTGGATACAGCCCTTAGCCATGGTATATTGGCCATATACCAAAAAAGAACAGGTGCCTTATAGCTATTATAAACTGGTTACCAACATAATTATAACAGTAAAAACAAATGTTTTGTCATACCCGTGGTATAAGATCAGATATACCACAGCTTGCAGCCAATCAGCATTCAGGGCTCGAACCACCCAGTTTATAACATTGAATAGATACAGGTATATTGAAGAAATTATTTTGTGTTCAGTCAGCCTGTGAAGGGTTCCAAACAGGTTTCAAAAAAGTTGGGGTGGCAGGTAGCCTAGTGGTTAGAGCGTTGGGCCAGTAACTAAAAGATCGAATCCCGAGCTGACAGGGTAAAAATCTGTCATTCTGCCCCTGAACAAGGCAGTGTTCCTAAGCCATCATTGTAAATAAGAATTTGTTCTTATTTAAATAAAGGTTAAATAATCAAACTTTATTTGACATCTCTGGTCAAGTTGTCTTAGACTAAAGAGTACTTCTCTCATGCAAAACAGTCAAAATCAGTCAAATCAAATCAAATTGTATTTGTCACATGCACCGAATACAACAGACCTTACCATGAAATGCTAACTTACAAGCCCTTAACCAACAATGCAGTTTTAAGAAAATACAGTGCCTTGCGAAAGTATTCGTCCCCCTTGAACTTTGCGACCTTTTGCCACATTTCAGGCTTCAAACATAAAGATATAAAACAGTGTTTTTTGTGAAGAATCAACAACAAGTGGGACACAATCATGAAGTGGAACAACATTTATTGGATATTTCAAACTTTTTAACAAATCAAAAACTGAAAAATTGGGCGTTGGGGGCTGAATTGGGGCTGAACAATTTTGCACGCCCAATTTTTCTGTTTTTGATTTGTTAAAAAGTTTGAAATATCCAATAAATGTTGTTCCACTTCATGATTCTGTCCCACTTGTTGTTGATTCTTCACAAAAAAATACAGTTTTATATCTTTATGTTTGAAGCCTGAAATGTGGCAAAAGGTCGCAAAGTTCAAGGGGGCCGAATACTTTCGCAAGGCACTGTATTTACTAAATAAACTAAAGTTTTTTTTAAGTAACAATAAAATAACAATAACGAGGCCATATACAGGGGATACCGGTACAGAATCAATGTGCTGGTACGGTTAGTCAAGGTCATTTGTACATGTAGGTAGGGGTAAAGTGACTATGCATAGATAATAAACAGCGAGTAGCAGCAGTGTAAAAACAAAGGGGGAGGGTCAATGCAAAAGGTCCGGGTGGCCATTTGATCCATTGTTCAGAAGTCTTATGGCTTGGGGGTAGAAGCTATTAAGGAGCCTTTTAAGGAGCCTTGACTTGGCGCTCTTGTACCTCTTGCCGTGCGGGAGCAGAGAGAACAGTCTGACTTGGGTGACTGGAGTCTTTGACAATTTTTTAGGCCTTCCTCTGACACCGCCTGGTACAGTAGACAATACAATACAGTAGGCCTGTATAACAGATGGCCCATTGAAAAACTGTACTGTACTGACACCGCCTGGTATGACGATACAATACAGTAGGCCTGTATACAGATGGGCCAATGAAAACTGTACTGTAGCAAATGGTCCTCTCAGCTGAACAAGATCACATTCTCACATCTTACAGCGGTAGACCGCTTCTTGATCGCCCCCAGATCCTCGGCGAGCATGCATCCACAAAGCTGCTGGGGAGGCGACTGTTTTCTTGTTGAGATATGCATGGTGTGTATTCAGCGCAAAATATGTCACCTCCGTCTTACTCCGAACAGCATTCTTGTGATCTGCCTTTATGAAAAATGTATGTGTTGTTGCGTTAGGAAACTTCAGCACGGCTAACTTCAGACCGATTAAGAAGAAATCAAAGTGCAGACCGTCACTGAGGAATAATTCATTACCTTTTCAAGTGCATTCGGTTGCCACAAACTCACATAACACAGAGAAGCGTCGCCATTGGAGTGTGGAAGAGTCTGTGCTGGCAACGTCACACACATCCCACAGCTCCATGTGCATTATAAGAATCAGGACTCAAACAAAGTTACACTCCTAAGACAAGTCATGATAAATAACACACAGAACCTCAAACTAATGCACCGGGTATGAAAACACATGAATAAAGCAATGAAATAGGGAAAAGGGAGACAACGGCACATCCAACATGAGGTCTATGGGAGGATAGCGGTTACACAACAGAGTTACAGAGACCTGTGTTTATGATTAAAAAGCAGAAGTCTGTAATCCAAGTTAAAAGATGATCTTCAAAGAATGACTGACCGTCAACAGGGCCGTCAACCCATGGCTTGTCTGTCTCTCTCTGTATTTATGGCTAATGGGCTTCTCAGGGCCTTGTCCTCGGAGTCAGTGAGTCACCCATGAATTACATATACCCAGATTAAAGATGGCCGCCTACTGTAATTAATAACCAACCAGCTCCCTACCTCTCCTCTTAGCAGGACCAGGAAGTGATGAAGTGCACTGAACCATCTGGTGCCACTGACTTCCTGCAGTTGCAGTGCATGACCTATAGAGGATGCTCCTAACCACACTGACTTCCCCACACAAATGCGCAAGCACACACACACACACAGCTCCTCAAAGGTTTTCTACACTACAGAGGGGCCTTTATACCAAGTGAAAAGTGCTGACCACAGATGCAAATGCAGCACCAGCCATATGGTAAGAAAACAGTAGAATTGAATTGTGAGCCATGGCAAAGTGATAAGGGTTTTCAATCTGTTGCCAATGGCTTGGTAGTTGGCACTGAAATGTTCTGTTTCAGACAAAGCTAGACTATAAATAGTCACACAACAGACACCACTCCTCAGGTAGGCTATGCACACAAGCTATTTCAACTCATCAAGTTCCTTCCTTCCTCTCTCTACCTCTCCCCCTCCTTCCTGCTCTGTCCGCCTACCCCATCTATCTAAATCTCGTCAAGCCCGCTGTGAATATGCACAGCTCATCTTACATGAGATCCATCTATCTCCTGCTATACAACCGTCCCTCCCATTCATTTCCACAGCACATTAAAGAGAATAGAATATCAATCTAACCTGACGACTGTAATCCTATGAATCCACCTACCTCTCCCAGGCAGTCCCCAAGGAGGAGCATATAGAATCCAGAGAAATATCATTCTAATTATATTATAAATATATGATAGAATGTCTGGAATACTCAGGGAATCTCTCCCTCCTGTACTGTAGATCCAAGGTTGATTTGATGACACTGTGAACAGAGCCCACGGCAGGTGTGCTTGTAGGCATTAGCATGTATGGTTAGCCCTGACAGCACTACCCAAGATGGATATTACAGATAGAGGGAGGAGAGATGGATTTTATTCTACTGAGGATCTCTATTGAGAAAGTATAATGTCCTCTTCATGTGGTGCAGCAGCCATTTTCCAACTCCTCTCTAGCGGAACCAGACACACTCCACAATTGGCATGACAGTTTCTGCTTTTAAATGATTTATAGTTTTAAGTGGTAGGAAGAGACCTGTGGTAGTAAAGTTTACATGACACCGGGTGAATGTTCTGGACTTTATTCTAGACTATTGCTTGACAAGGGAAGGTTTTGGGGGGACAGGATTGAGATATTGCAAACGGTCAGTGTTGTTAAATGCAGAAAGGCAGCCAGAGCCATCTACCTTTGAGAGTTTTCTGGTGACTCAGTTGGTAATAAAAAGCAACAGTATGTTACCAGGTATATTGTAGTAGACATTCATATACAAATGTAGGATCTTCTTTTGATCTATATGTTACAGCAGAATAATCCTACAGCAACAGGATTTTAAAATGTTGTCCATAATGTTGCTTGACTGTTGATTAGGTTATTAGCTGGCCAAAAGTAGGCTACATGAAAAGTGAAATACTGTGTGATCAAATTAAGATCCTACATCATGTTGAAGAAATTGACACAATATGCCACTTCATGCAGAAACCAATGACCTCAGTATATCTCAGTGGAACATCAGTCTTCAGTCTCCCAGGGGACAGCTCCTGTTGATCCAGTCTGCAGGTGAAAAGGTTTCTGACGTGCTGATCTGTTCACTCTGTGTTCATCTATGCTGCTCACGTTTGGGCCCAGGCTCAGCTCAGCTCAGCTAACCCTCCAAAATGTCATCGCTGGCCGGGGCAGGCAGAGAGGTTGTCATGGAAACACAGCCCCCATCCACCATCTTTGATTTGGATTGAGGCCAAGGTTGTGAATATGATTAGCTTCCTCTCCTTTCTTTCCCCATGTTTTTACCAGTGCTGCTCCTCTCCTCGTTGCTCCTCTCCTCGTTGCTCCTCTCCTCGTTGCTCCTCTCTTCGTTGCTCCTCTCATCTTTGCTCCTCTCCTCGTTGCTCCTCTCCTAAGTTCTGAAATTGTGCTGAATGAGGACAAAGAGTCTTCTCGTCCTGAAATAGGATGCTATGCACTTGTAAAAATGGGATTTCTGTTAATGTGACTCCGTGCAGCCAATGGCAATGTGCGCTTTAGGTAAAATGCTGGGAGCCACATGGGCATTTGACAGCTCTAACGCAGTTCTACCTATATCAAAACAGCCGCTATGCGGATGTTCACTAAAGCGGATCTGATTGAAAAGAGCACTTAAGTTACTTTACACTGTGACACATGCACACACACACACTATACTGGCCGTGGCTGCAGTGTGAACCGTGATGTGTCTAGACATCCATTAGAAGCCAGGTCTTAAAACACAGGATCAATACCATCCCAGAGAGTCATAATGACCCAATTACCATCTGGAGGTTTGTCAAGGCCACCTCTCGGGAGGACGCTGTGCATGTGTGTCTGTCTGTGTGTGTGTGTTTGTTTCACTGCAAGTCACTGAGGAAGACTGGGAAATGCCACACATACACACAACGAGCCCAGGAGAAACCCCATACATTTTGATCATTGTTGTTTTTTTAAACATTTTGATCATTGTGTGTGTGAGTTCTCCTTCTCCCATTCCCCACCACACAGTGGCATTTCAGAGGAAATGGTGGACTGGCAGACCAATACAATCCTGTTTATGTTGTTGTGTCCTTGTATATGGTTCTGACAATGTAGTTCACTCTTAGATCCATGTTAATGTTATGACGTCCTATAGTGATATTTACGTGTGCTTCTAAAGGTTAGTGGGTGAACGACAACCTACATCATAAGAGGAATAGGTTAGATCACATACAGAACCAGGTTACATCCCATACAGAACCATGTTACATCCCATACAGAACCAGGTTACATTCCATACAGAACCAGGTTACATCCGATACAGAACCATGTTACATCCCATACAGAACCAGGTTACATCATATACAGAACCATGTTACATCATATACAGAACCATGTTACATCATATACAGAACCATGTTACATTCCATACAGAACCAGGTTATATCATATACAGAACCATGTTACATCCCATACAGAACCAGGTTACATCATATACAGAACCATGTTACATCATATACAGAACCATGTTACATCATATACAGAACCATGTTACATTCCATACAGAACCAGGTTATATCATATACAGAACCATGTTACATCCCATACAGAACCATGTTACATCATATACAGAACCACGTTACATCCCATACAGAACCATGTTACATCATATACAGAACCAGGTTACATCATTTACAGAATGAGGTTACATTCCATACAGAACCAGGTTACATCATATACAGAACCATGTTACATCCCATACAGAACCAGGTTACATCATATACAGAACCATGTTACATCCCATACAGAACCAGGTTACATCATATACAGTACCATGTTACATCCCATACAGAACCATGTTACATCATGTACAGAACCACGTTACATCATATACAGAACCATGTTACATCATATACAGAACCAGGTTACATCGTATACAGAACCATGTTACATCACATACAGAACCATGTTACATCATTTACATAACCAGGTTACATCATTTACAGAATGAGGTTACATTCCATACAGAACCATGTTACATCACATACAGAACCATGTTACAGCACATACCAAACCATGTTACAGCACATACAGAACCATGTTACATCATTTACAGAACCAGGTTACATCATTTACAGAATGAGGTTACATTCCATGCAGAACCATGTTACATAACATACAGAACCATGTTCCATTCCATACAGAACCAGGTTACATTCCATACAGAACCAGGTTACATCATATACAGAACCAGGTTACATTCAATATAGAACCAGGTTACATCATATACAGAACCATGTCACATTCCATACAGAACCAGGTTACATCATATACAGAACCAGGTTACATCATATAAAGAACCAGGTTACATCATATACAGAACCAGGTTACATCATATAAAGAACCAGGTTACATCATATACAGAACCAGGTTACATCCCATACAGAACCAGATTATATCCCATACAGAACCAGATTACATCACATGTAGACCCAGGTTACATCCCATGCAGAACCAGGTTACATCACTTTCAGAACCAGGTTATATCCAAAACAGAACCAGGTTACATCCCAGACAGAACCAGGTTACATCCCATACAGAACCAGGTTACATCCCATACAGAACCACGTTACATCCCATACAGAACCAGGTTACATCCCATACAGAACCAGGTTACATTATATACAGAAACAGGTTACATTATATACAGAAACAGGTTACATCATATACAGAACCAGGTTACATCACCGTGTAGAACCAGGTTACATCACCGTGCAGAACCAGGTTACATCACCGTGCAGAACCAGGTTACATCATGGTGCAGAACCAGGTTACATCACCGTGCAGAACCAGGTTACATCATTGTGCAGAACCAGGTTACATCATATAGAGGACCAGGTTACATCCCATACAGAACCAGATTACATCCCATACAGAACCAGGTTACATCATATACAGAACCATGTTAAATCAAATACAGAACCAGGTTACTTCAGATACAGAACCATGTTACATTCCATACAGAACCAGGTTACATCCCATACAGAACCAGGTTACATCCCATACAGAACCAGGTTACATCCCATACAGAACCAGGTTCCATCCCATACAGAACCAGGTTACATCATATACAGAACCAGGTTACATCATATACAGAACAAGGTTACATCATATACAGAACCAGGTTACATCACCGTGCAGAACCAGGTTACATCCCCGTGCAGAACCAGATTACATCACCGTGCAGAACCAGATTACATCACCGTGCAGAACCAGGTTACATCACTGTGCAGAACCAGGTTACATCATCGTGCAGAACCAGGTTACATCACCCTGCAGAACCAGGTTACATCATCGTGCAGAACCAGGTTACATCATGTAGAGAACCAGGTTACATCATATACAGAACCAGATTACATCCCATACAGAACCAGGTTACATCACATACAGAACCAGATTACAACCCATACAGAACCAGGTTACATCGTATACAGAACCATGTTACATTAAATACAGAACCATGTTACATCCCATACAGAACCAGGTTATCTTCCATACAGAATCAGGTTACATCATATACAGAACCAGGTTACATCATATCCAGAACCAGGTTACATTCCATACAGAACCAGGTTACATCCCATACAGAATCAGATTTCATCACATACAGAACCATGTTACATCCCATACAGAACCAGGTTACATCCCATACAGAACCAGGTTACATCCCATACAGAACCAGGTTACATTATATACAGAACCAGATTACATCACATACAGAACCAGTTTACATCATATACAGAACCAGGTTACATCATATACAGAACCAGGTTACATCACCATGCAGAACCAGGTTACATCACCATGCAGAACCAGGTTACAACACTATGCAGAACCAGGTTACATCACCATGCCCAACCAGGTTACATCCCAGACAGAACCAGGTTACATCATATACAGAACCAGGTTACATTCCATACAGAACCAGGTTACATCATATACAGAACCAGGTTACATTCCATACAGAACCAGGTTACATCCCATACAGAACCAGGTTACATCCCATACAGAACCAAGTTACATTATATACAGAACCAGATTACATCATATACAGAACCAGGTTACATTCCATAGAGAACCAGGTTACATCACATACAGAACCAGGTTACATCATATACAGAACCAGGTTACATCATATACAGAACCAGGTTACATCATATACAGAATCAGGTTACATCCCATACAGAACCAGGTTACATCCCATACAGAACCAGATTACATCACATACAGAACCAGGTTACATCCCATGCAGAACCAGGTTACATCCCATGCAGAACCAGGTTACATCACATACAGAACCAGGTTACATCCCATACAGAACCAGGTTACATCCCATACAGAACCAGGTTACATCATATACAGAACCAGGTTACATCATATACAGAACCAGGTTACATCATATACAGAACCAGCTTACATCCAATACAGAACCAGGTTACATCACCATGCAGAACCAGGTTACATCACCATGCAGAACCAGGTTACATCACCATGCAGTGCTTTAGGAAACTAATATCCACTAGACGTACAGGAGCATTGACAGGACTAAAATGGAGACATCATTTTGTCAACAGAATATCTGTTTGTCTGGGATTGTTCTATTCTCGTGATGGATTTTATAAATTACACTGTGTTATTATCCCCCGGCGGATATTCATATGATCAGGAGTTATAGACCAGGTGGATATTCACGTGATCAGGAGTTATAGACCAGGTGGATATACATGTGATAAGGAGTTATAGACCAGGTGGATATTCATATGATCAGGAGTTATAGACCAGGTGGATATTCATATGATCAGGAGTTATAGACCAGGTGGATATTCATATGATCAGGAGTTATAGACCAGGTGGATATTCATGTGATAAGGAGTTATAGACCAGGTGGATATTCATGTGATAAGGAGTTATAGACCAGGTGGGCACCATACTCAAACCCTTTAGTTCTACATTCCTGCTGGTTTCTGTCTCGCCTTCAAATGAGTGGATTCGGCTCATTTCAGACACACCCGTTACTGACAGGTGTATAAAATCGAGCACACAGCCATGCAATCTCCATAGAGAAGTAGAATGGCCTTACTGAAGAGCTCAGTGACTTTAAAAGTGTCATCATCATAGGATGCCACTTTTCCAACAAGTCAGTTTGTCAAATATCTGCCCTGCTAGAGCTGCCCCGGTCAACTGTAAGTGCTGTAATTGTGAAATGGAAACGTCTAGGAGAAATAATGGCTCATTTGAGAAGTGGTAGGCCACACAAGCTCACAGAACAGGATCGCAGAGAGTTCCAAACTGCCTCTGGAAGCAACGTCAGTACAAGAACTGTTCGTCAGAAGCCTAAGATCACCATGCTCAATGCCAAGCGTCGGCTGGAGTGGTGCAAAGCTCACCGCCATTGGACTCGAAACAGGGGAACCACGTTCTCTGGAGTGATGAATCTCGCTTCACCATCTGGCAGTCCGACGGAGGAATCTGGGTTTGGCAGATGCTAGGAAAACCCTAACTGCCCAAAAGCATAGTGCCAACTGTAAAGTTTGGTGGAGTAGGAATAATGGTTTGGGGCTGTTTTTTATGGTTCGGGCTAGGCCCTTTAGTTCCAGTGAAGGGAAATCTTAACACTACAGCATACAATGACATCCAACTTTGTGGCAACAGTTTAGGGAAGACCCTTTCCTGTTTCAGCATGACAATGCCCCCATGTACAAAGCGAGGTCCATACAGAAATGGTTTGTCGAGATCAGTGTGGAAGAACTTGACTGACCTGCACAGAGCCCTGACCTCAACCCCATCGAACACCTTTGGGATGAATTGGAACGCCGACTGTGAGTGCCCAACCTTACTAATGCTCTTGTGGCTGAATGGAAGCAAGTCCCAGCAGCAATGTTACAACTTCTAGTGGAAAGCCTTCCCAGAAGAGTGGAGGCTGTTATAGCAGCAAAGGGGGGGATCAACTCCATATTAATGCCCATGATTTTGGAATGAGATGTTCGATGAGCAGGTGTTCACATTCTTTTGGTCATGTAGTGTATATACATTCAAGCACAAAGGGAAACACTAAGCAAGACTCTTTCCGTCTCCCAGCCACACATTGCATAAACAATAACACAGACACTTACACAGCTAATGCATAGAGCTTCTCAAATCCTGGCACACACACACACTCACACAGCCCTACAGTGAAGCTCTCTTTCTATCTGACTCTTGCTCTCTCTCCCATAGGAATTATACTCTTTTTCACACATGCATACATGTACACAATGCAGATAATCTCTCTCTCTCTCTCTCTCTCTCTCTCTCTCTCGACGTTTGAGTAGATCTTTTGTGTCCAAAAGGGCGAGAAACAGAACATATGATATTCCTATTCAACCTGTGAGAACATACATGAACAAAAAAAAGAGCGTTAGCTAGTGTGAGCCACATAGCCAGCTACGTGTGTGTGGTTCATTCCTGTTGTCTGGTATGCAGGATACATTAACATATGCATGATATGTACATGAGGGATGGCTGAACCCTGCAGGGCCTTGCCTGGTGCTGTATTAGTATACATTATGTGTCACACCCCTCATTGACTTCACAAATTGGATTCTGTGGGATGGTGTTGTCGAGCTGTGGCCGCTGTAGACACACACACACACTCTCTCCTTCCTCTGTCTCATGGTAAATAGCTATATTCCCTGAGATGAAAGCCATGTGTGTTAAATGTGTATATAATATATTATAGTGACTGGAGGTGGCTCAGTGAATAGAAGAGAAGAAAGGGAGGAGAGGAGGAGAAAGGAGAGGAGAAAGGAGAGGAGAACGGAGAGGAGAACAGAGAGGAGAACAGAGAGGAGAAATGAGAGAACCGAGTGCTTGTTCTGCAGAATGAAAAAGCAAAAGCTCAGACGTGAGAGAAAGAGAGAGAGAGAGATCGACAGAAACAGAAACAAACAGAAACGAAGAAAGAGACAAGGATTGATCTATTCTAAAGCAAACAGTAAAATTCACAAGGATTAGAGAAGAGGGAGGAGAGGAGGAGAGAGAAGAGGGAGGAGGGGAGAAAAGAGGAGAGGGAAAAGAGGAGGAGAGAGAGGAGAGAAGAGGGAGGAGACGAGGAGAGAGAGGAGGGAGGAGGAAAGAGGAGAGAAGAGGGAGGAGAAGGAGGAGAGGAAGAGAGAGAAGAGGGAGGAGGGGAGGAAAGAGGAGAGAAGAGGGAGGAGAGGAGGAGAGAGAAGAGGGAGGAGAGGAGAGAGAAGAGGGAAAAGAGGAGGAGAGAGAGAAGAGAAGAGGGAGGAGAGAAAGAGGGAGGAGAGAGAGGAGGAGGGAGAAGAGGAGGAGAGAGAAGAGGGAGAAGAGGAGGAGAGGAAGAGAGAAGAGGGAAAGAGAAGGAGAGAAAGGAAGAGGAGAGAGAAGAGGGAGGAGAGGAGGAGGAGAGAGAAGAGGGAGGAGAGGAGGAGAGAGAAGAGGGAGGAGGAGGAGGAGAGAAGAGGGAAAATAGGAGGAGAGGAGGAGAGAGAAGAGGAGGAGTGTGAAGAGGGAGGAAAGGAGGAGAGAGAAGAGGGAGGAGAGGAGAAGAGGGAGGAAGAGAGAGAAGAGGGAAAAGAGAAGGAGAGAGGAGGAGGAGAGAGAAGAGGGAGGAGAGGAGAGAGAAGAAAAAAAATCTGACTTCTCACACTTGATCAGGAATTGTGACTATTGGTCTTCATAGCAACTGAATAGTAGATATGGCCTAATTTGCTCCCTGAAGCTATGAGTATTTGTATTTTTTATTTGTATTTATTATGGATCCCCATTAGTTCCTGCCAAGGCAGCAGCTACTCTTGCTGGGGTCCAGCAAAATGAATGCAGTTTACTGCTGCTCTTTAATTACTTGTTACTTTTATTTCTTATTCTTATCTGTATTTTTAAAACTGCATTGTTGGTTAGGGGCTTGTAAGTAAGCATTTCACTGTAAGGTCTACATCTGTTGTACTCCAAAATCCTATTTTGTGGCAACTGACCACACGGTGAATGAGTACATGCACGTTAGTGTGCTTGCGTGTGTGTGATGTTAGAGGTTCTTTTCAATTCAAAGCTCATTTCAGGAGACAAAGTCAAAGCAGTGTCGGAGCTGCAACTCACTACAAAGAGTGTTAAAAGGCTGTGTCTTTATCATGAAGTTTCTCAGCCAGTTCACTTCAGTCAAGTTACCAACAATGATTACTCACCAGTGATTACTGTGTTCCCGTGTTCAAATCAGACGATTGGTCGTGGCAGGTGCGGACGGTAACGTTGCCTTCTCAAAGCTTCTTGTCTTCTTGCCCTCCTATGACACCGAATGTTACCATGAGCCGTTCCCTCAGAGCAGACGGAGCTTCAGCCCATCTAGACAAAATCCCACATATTTTGTCTCTGTGTCATTGTCGCAATGGATTTAAAACCCTACCAGACAGGCGTCAACATTTGTACAATCAGCAGCAGCACTTGTTCCATGGAGAGTGTCATGATTGATCTGAGGTAAACAAAATACTTTAGGGGGCTGGTCAAGGAGCTGCACGCACATACTGTACGCTTCAAGCCCCCGAGCCATGCCCGAGCCATGCCCGAGCCATGCCCGAGCCATGCCCGAGCCCTGCCCGAGCCCTGCCCGAGCCCTGCCCGAGCCATGCCCGAGCCATGCCCGAGCCCTGCCCGAGCCATGCCCGAGCCCTGCCCGAGCCCTGCCCGAGCCATGCCCGAGCCATGTCCGAGCCATGCCCGAGCCCTGCCCGAGCCCTGCCCGAGCCATGCCCGAGCCATGCCCGAGCCCTGCCCGAGCCCTGCCCAAGCCCTCTCTCGGCTGATGACATTCCCTTTGCTAATGTGAATAGAAAAGCTTATGTACATATTATGTTAATTGACATTTTGTCCAGATATTTCCACTCCAAGTCTCTTCAATGAGAATAGCGCATTTCTATCTCACCAGAGGGGAGCCAGGATAGTTTAGTGGTGGTATAATCTAACCTAGAGACATACAGTTTATTATCCCTCCATTAGATACAATAAATTATCCTGGATCCCCTCTGATCCCCTCTGGTAGAAAGGCCTCTGTTTTAACTAAGGTTTTTCAATGAACTTAGAAAGACATTCATACATTGATATCTCCCTCCATCTGTCATAAATCTTACAGGGTATGTGTCAGCGGAGAGGGGGGGTCTAACGGTGTCTGGTGGGGAGTGGTGGGGGCCATTTTTAATTTAAATCCACCCTCCTTTCTTTGTGTGAGATAATGAGTTGTAGAGGACTGATCTGTTAATCATGGTGGCGAGCTGCCTATAGGCTCCTCAGGTTACTTCAGAAATGGATGAATGGGGATCAGAAATCATGGGACTGGAGAGATTTGTAATAAGGCATGCTGCAACCCGGCACTAAAGGTATTAATTAGTATTTAATTATGAACCCTTCACCATAAATAACAATAAAAGTGAGGGATTCAACAGGCTTTCACTGGAATACACTGGGGATGAGAGAGAAATGGGGATGAGAGAGAGAGATGGGGGAGAGATGGGGATGAGAGCGAGAGATGGGGGGAGAGAGAGAGAGAGAGAGAGAGAGATGGGGATGAGAGAGAGATGGGGATAAGAGAGAGAGATGGGGAGAGAGAGAGAGATGGGGATAAGAGAGAGATGGGGGAGAGAGAGAGAGATGGGATGAGAGAGAGATGGGGATAAGAGAGAGATGGGGATGAGAGAGAGATGGGGATAAGAGAGATATGGGATAAGAGAGAAATGGGGATAAGAGAGAGATGGGGATGAGAGAGAGATGGGGATAAGAGAGAGATGGGGATAAGAGAGAGATGGGGATGAGAGAGAGATGGGGATAAGAGAGAGATATGGGGATAAGAGAGAGATGGGGATGAGAGAGAGATGGGGATAAGAGAGATATGGGGATAAGAGAGAGATGTGGATAAGAGAGAGATATGGGGATAAGAGAGATATGGGGATAAGAGAGAGATATGGGGATAAGAGAGAGATGGGGATAAGAGAGAGATATGGGGATGAGAGAGAGATGGGGATGAGAGAGAGAGAGATGGGGATAAGAGAGAGATATGGGGATAAGAGAGAGATGGGGATGAGAGAGATATGGGGATAAGAGAGATGGGGATGAGAGAGAGAGAGATGGGATGAGAGAGAGATGGGGATAAGAGAGAGATATGGGGATAAGAGAGAGATGGGGATGAGAGAGATATGGGGATAAGAGAGAGATGGGGATGAGAGAGAGAGAGATGGGGATAAGAGAGAGATGGGGATGAGAGAGAGATATAGATGGGGATGAGAGAGAGATGGGGATGAGAGAGAGAGATGGGATGAGAGAGAGATGAGGATGAGAGAGAGAGAGATGGGGATGAGAGAGAGATGGGGATGAGAGAGAGATGGGGATGAGAGAGAGAGAGATGGGATGAGAGAGAGAGATGGGATGAGAGAGAGATGGGGATAAGAGAGAGATGGGGATGAGAGAGAGATATGGGGATAAGAGAGAGATGGGGATAAGAGAGATATGGGGATAAGAGAGAGATATGGGGATAAGAGAGATATGGGGATAAGAGAGAGATATGGGGATAAGAGAGAGATGGGGATAAGAGAGAGATATGGGGATAAGAGAGAGATGGGGATAAGAGAGATATGGGGATAAGAGAGAGATATGGGGATAAGAGAGAGATGGGGATAAGAGAGAGATATGGGGATAAGAGAGAGATATGGGGATAAGAGAGAGATATGGGGATGAGAGAGAGATGGGGATGAGAGAGAGAGAGATGGGGATAAGAGAGAGATATGGGGATAAGAGAGAGATGGGGATGAGAGAGATATGGGGATAAGAGAGAGATGGGGATGAGAGAGAGAGAGAGAGATGGGGATGAGAGATGGGGATGAGAGAGAGATGGGGATAAGAGAGAGATGGGGATAAGAGAGAGATATGGGGATAAGAGAGATATGGGGATAAGAGAGAGATATGGGGATAAGAGAGAGATGGGGATAAGAGAGAGATATGGGGATGAGAGAGAGATGGGGATGAGAGAGAGAGAGATGGGGATAAGAGAGATATCTGGGGATAAGAGAGAGATGGGGATGAGAGAGATATGGGGATAAGAGAGAGATGGGATGAGAGAGATATGGGGATAAGAGAGAGATGGGGATGAGAGAGAGAGAGAGATGGGGATGAGAGAGAGAGATGGGGATGAGAGAGAGATGGGGATAAGAGAGAGATGGGGATGAGAGAGAGAGATGGGATGAGAGAGATATGGGGATAAGAGAGAGATGGGGATGAGAGAGAGAGAGAGATGGGATGAGAGAGAGATATGGGGATAAGAGAGAGATGGGGGTGAGAGAGAGAGAGATGGGATGAGAGAGAGATATGGGGATAAGAGAGAGATGGGGATGAGAGAGAGAGATGGGATGAGAGAGAGATATGGGGATAAGAGAGAGATGGGGGTGAGAGAGAGATATGGGGATAAGAGAGAGATGGGGATGAGAGAGAGAGAGATGGGGATAAGAGAGAGATGGGGATGAGAGAGAGAGGGGATAAGAGAGAGATGGGGATGAGAGAGAGAGAGATGGGGATGAGAGAGAGATGGGGATAAGAGAGATGGGGATAAGAGAGAGATGGGGATAAGAGAGAGATGGGGATGAGAGAGAGAGATGGGATGAGAGAGATATGGGGATAAGAGAGAGATGGGGATGAGAGAGAGAGAGAGAGAGAGATGGGATGAGAGAGAGATATGGGGATAAGAGAGAGATGGGGGTGAGAGAGAGATGGGATGAGAGAGAGATATGGGGATAAGAGAGAGATGGGGGTGAGAGAGAGAGATGGGATGAGAGAGAGATATGGGGATGAGATGGGGATGAGAGAGAGAGAGATGGGATGAGAGAGATATGGGGATAAGAGAGAGATGGGGGTGAGAGAGAGAGATGGGATGAGAGAGAGATATGGGGATAAGAGAGAGATGGGGATGAGAGAGAGAGAGATGGGGATAAGAGAGAGATGGGGATGAGAGAGATATGGGGATAAGAGAGAGATGGGGATGAGAGAGAGAGATGGGATGAGAGAGAGATATGGGGATAAGAGAGAGATGGGGATGAGAGAGAGAGAGATGGGGATAAGAGAGATGGGGATGAGAGAGATGGGATAAGAGAGAGATGGGGATAAGAGAGAGATGGGGATGAGAGAGAGATGGGGATAAGAGAGAGATGGGGATGAGAGAGAGATAGGATAAGAGAGAAATGGGGATAAGAGAGAGATGGGGATGAGAGAGAGATGGGGATAAGAGAGAGATGGGGATAAGAGAGAGATGGGGATGAGAGAGATGGGGATAAGAGAGAGATATGGGGATAAGAGAGAGATGGGGATGAGAGAGAGATGGGGATAAGAGAGATATGGGGATAAGAGAGAGATGGGGATAAGAGAGAGATGGGGATGAGAGAGAGATGGGGATAAGAGAGAGATATGGGGATAAGAGAGAGATGGGGATGAGAGAGAGATGGGGATAAGAGAGATATGGGGATAAGAGAGAGATGTGGATAAGAGAGAGATATGGGGATAAGAGAGATATGGGGATAAGAGAGAGATATGGAGATAAGAGAGAGATGGGGATGAGAGAGATATGGGGATAAGAGAGAGATGGGGATGAGAGAGAGAGAGATGGGGATAAGAGAGAGATGGGGATGAGAGAGAGAGAGATGGGGATGAGAGAGAGATGGGGATGAGAGAGAGAGAGATGGGGATGAGAGAGAGATGGGGATGAGAGAGAGAGAGATGGGATGAGAGAGAGACTAGGATGAGAGAGAGAGATGGGGATGAGAGAGAGATGGGGATGAGAGAGAGAGAGATGGGGATGAGAGAGAGATGGGGATGAGAGAGAGAGAGATGGGGATGAGAGAGATGATGGGGATAAGAGAGATATGGGGATAAGAGAGATGTGGATAAGAGAGAGATATGGGGATAAGAGAGATATGGGGATAAGAGAGAGATATGGGGATAAGAGAGAGATGGGGATAAGAGAGAGATATGGGGATGAGAGAGAGATGGGGATGAGAGAGAGAGATGGGATGAGAGAGAGATGGGGATAAGAGAGAGATATGGGGATAAGAGAGAGATGGGGATGAGAGAGATATGGGGATAAGAGAGAGATGGGGATAAGAGAGAGATGGGGATGAGAGAGATATGGGGATAAGAGAGAGATGGGGATGAGAGAGAGAGAGATGGGGATAAGAGAGAGATGGGGATGAGAGAGAGAGAGATGGGGATGAGAGAGAGATGGGGATGAGAGAGAGAGAGATGGGATGAGAGAGAGAGAGATGGGGATGAGAGAGAGATGGGGATGAGAGAGAGAGATGGGGATGAGAGAGAGATGGGGATGAGAGAGAGAGATGGGATGAGAGAGAGATGGGGATAAGAGAGATGATGTGGATAAGAGAGAGATATGGGGATAAGAGAGATATGGGGATAAGAGAGAGATATGGGGATAAGAGAGAGATGGGGATAAGAGAGAGATATGGGGATGAGAGAGAGATGGGGATGAGAGAGAGAGAGATGGGGATAAGAGAGAGATATGGGGATAAGAGAGAGATGGGGATGAGAGAGATATGGGGATAAGAGAGAGATGGGGATGAGAGAGAGAGAGATGGGATGAGAGAGAGATGGGGATAAGAGAGAGATATGGGGATAAGAGAGAGATGGGGATGAGAGAGATATGGGGATAAGAGAGAGATGGGGATGAGAGAGAGAGAGATGGGGATAAGAGAGATGGGGATGAGAGAGAGAGAGATGGGGATGAGAGAGAGATGGGGATGAGAGAGAGAGAGATGGGATGAGAGAGAGATGAGGATGAGAGAGAGAGATGGGGATGAGAGAGAGATGGGGATGAGAGAGAGAGAGAGATGGGGATGAGAGAGAGATGGGGATGAGAGAGAGAGAGATGGGATGAGAGAGAGATGGGGATAAGAGAGAGATGGGGATGAGAGAGAGATATGGGGATAAGAGAGAGATGGGGATAAGAGAGATATGGGGATAAGAGAGAGATATGGGGATAAGAGAGATATGGGGATAAGAGAGATATGGGGATAAGAGAGAGATGGGGATAAGAGAGAGATATGGGGATAAGAGAGAGATATGGGGATAAGAGAGAGATGGGGATAAGAGAGATATGGGGATAAGAGAGAGATATGGGGATAAGAGAGAGATGGGGATAAGAGAGATATGGGGATAAGAGAGAGATATGGGGATAAGAGAGAGATATGGGGATGAGAGAGAGATGGGGATGAGAGAGAGAGAGATGGGGATAAGAGAGAGATATGGGGATAAGAGAGAGATGGGGATGAGAGAGATATGGGGATAAGAGAGAGATGGGGATGAGAGAGAGAGAGAGAGAGATGGGGATGAGAGAGAGAGATGGGGATAAGAGAGAGATGGGGATAAGAGAGAGATATGGGGATAAGAGAGATATGGGGATAAGAGAGAGATATGGGATAAGAGAGAGATGGGGATAAGAGAGAGATATGGGGATGAGAGAGAGAGAGATGGGGATAAGAGAGATATCTGGGGATAAGAGAGAGATGGGGATGAGAGAGATATGGGGATAAGAGAGAGATGGGATGAGAGAGATATGGGGATAAGAGAGAGATGGGGATGAGAGAGAGAGAGAGAGAGATGGGATGAGAGAGAGATGGGATGAGAGAGAGATGGGGATAAGAGAGAGATATGGGGATAAGAGAGAGATGGGGATGAGAGAGATATGGGGATAAGAGAGATGGGGATGAGAGAGAGAGAGATGGGGATAAGAGAGAGATGGGGATGAGAGAGAGAGAGATGGGGATGAGAGAGAGATGGGGATGAGAGAGAGAGAGATGGGATGAGAGAGAGATGAGGATGAGAGAGAGAGAGATGGGGATGAGAGAGAGATGGGGATGAGAGAGAGAGAGAGATGGGGATGAGAGAGAGATGGGGATGAGAGAGAGAGAGATGGGATGAGAGAGAGATGGGGATAAGAGAGAGATGGGGATGAGAGAGATATGGGGATAAGAGAGAGATGGGGATAAGAGAGATATGGGGATAAGAGAGAGATATGGGGATAAGAGAGATATGGGGATAAGAGAGAGATATGGGGATAAGAGAGAGATGGGGATAAGAGAGAGATATGGGGATAAGAGAGAGATATGGGGATAAGAGAGAGATGGGGATAAGAGAGATATGGGGATAAGAGAGAGATATGGGGATAAGAGAGAGATGGGGATAAGAGAGATATGGGGATAAGAGAGAGATATGGGGATAAGAGAGAGATATGGGGATGAGAGAGAGATGGGGATGAGAGAGAGAGAGATGGGGATAAGAGAGAGATATGGGGATAAGAGAGAGATGGGGATGAGAGAGATATGGGGATAAGAGAGAGATGGGGATGAGAGAGAGAGAGAGAGATGGGGATGAGAGAGAGAGATGGGGGATAAGAGAGAGATGGGGATAAGAGAGAGATATGGGGATAAGAGAGATATGGGGATAAGAGAGAGATATGGGGATAAGAGAGAGATGGGGATAAGAGAGAGATATGGGGATGAGAGAGAGAGAGATGGGGATAAGAGAGATATCTGGGGATAAGAGAGAGATGGGGATGAGAGAGATATGGGGATAAGAGAGAGATGGGATGAGAGAGATATGGGGATAAGAGAGAGATGGGGATGAGAGAGAGAGAGAGAGATGGGATGAGAGAGAGATAGAGATGGGGATGAGAGAGAGATGGGGATAAGAGAGAGATGGGGATGAGAGAGAGATGGGATGAGAGAGATATGGGGATAAGAGAGAGATGGGGATATATAGAGAGAGAGAGATGGGATGAGAGAGAGATATGGGGATAAGAGAGAGATGGGGGTGAGAGAGAGAGAGATGGGATGAGAGAGAGATATGGGGATAAGAGAGAGATGGGGATGAGAGAGAGAGATGGGATGAGAGAGAGATATGGGGATAAGAGAGAGATGGGGGTGAGAGAGAGATATGGGGATAAGAGAGAGATGGGGATGAGAGAGAGAGAGATGGGGATAAGAGAGAGATGGGGATGAGAGAGAGAGAGAGATGGGGATGAGAGAGAGATGGGGATAAGAGAGAGATGGGGATAAGAGAGAGATGGGGATAAGAGAGAGATGGGGATGAGAGAGAGAGATGGGATGAGAGAGATATGGGGATAAGAGAGAGATGGGGATGAGAGAGAGAGAGAGAGAGAGAGAGAGAGAGATGGGATGAGAGAGAGATATGGGGATAAGAGAGAGATGGGGGTGAGAGAGAGAGATGGGATGAGAGAGAGATATGGGGATAAGAGAGAGATGGGGGTGAGAGAGAGAGATGGGATGAGAGAAAGATATGGGGATGAGATGGGGATGAGAGAGAGAGAGATGGGATGAGAGAGATATGGGGATAAGAGAGAGATGGGGGTGAGAGAGAGAGATGGGATGAGAGAGAGATATGGGGATAAGAGAGAGATGGGGATGAGAGAGAGAGAGATGGGGATAAGAGAGAGATGGGGATGAGAGAGATATGGGGATAAGAGAGAGATGGGGATGAGAGAGAGAGAGATGGGATGAGAGAGAGATATGGGGATAAGAGAGAGATGGGGGTGAGAGAGAGAGATGGGATGAGAGAGAGATATGGGGATAAGAGAGAGATGGGGATGAGAGAGAGAGAGATGGGGATAAGAGAGAGATGGGGATGAGAGAGAGAGAGATGGGATGAGAGAGATATGGGGATGAGAGAGAGGCAGGAGTGTGGAATAGAAAAATAAATCACAGTTTGTTAAGTGGATTGCCTCATTTGTTAGTAGTATAATTAGATTTCATGAATTGAAAACCAAAAGAGGGAAAGGGTTTCAGATAAAACTCAGACAGTACAATCATTTTGAAAGTCCTTTGTGTCTTTGAGGCAATACATCACTAATAAAATATAAATAAAAGGCTGTATCTCACCTAGGTTACTAACCTAGATAGGTCTCTGGTCTCCACCATATTGTATCTCACCTAGGCTACTAAACTAGATAGGCCTCTGATGGTCATTTGGATAGGTTGTAGTAACGTTGTTGTGTGGTAGATGGGATACTCTGTCTGTTCCTTCCTAACCTGCGCTTTGCAGCTGCTGTCGTGAATAAGAGTTCAAAGTTCATACCATTCGCAACCAAAGCTCATGCTGATGTTGGCTTCATTCTGTAGTTATTATCTGAACCATTCTGACATAGGACCGTCATCCTACCTCATCGGAACAGGAGGTGACATTGTCGTCAAGGCTTTATATAGGAAGTGAGAGGAGGGCGTGTTTGAAAAGTTTTATAGCCCATGTCCCTTCACAGGGGTGGGCCACTGATTGAGCAGAGCCCTATCTTATGAAAACCTAAATCTCACATTTTAGAAGCTAGAATCACATTTCATCCCATCACGAATAATGTCATATTCAAACATTTAAATTGAACAACAATTCCATGTGAATCCGATAACTCTGATGTGTAGACTTTCCACTGTAGAGTTTGTCATCTTATCATTGATGAGAATGTCTCAGATGACAACCGAACTGACATCATATTCATTAAGTACCACCGCATATGTTCAGTTGGTCGGATTACGAGAATATAGTTAATTTCCCCCACCTTCTGATGTTCCCAGAATCTCTATGTTAACCAAGGGTTTTGCAAATGTAACATCAGTAGGGTAGAGAGAGGAAAAAGGGGGACGAGGTATTTAGCACTGTCATAAACCTACCCGCAGGCCAAAGTCATGACACTACTAAACTAGATAGGCCTCATGTCTCCACCATATTGTATCTCACCTAGGTTACTAAACTAAATAGGCCTCCTGTCTCCACCATATTGTATCTCACCTAGGTTACTAAACTAGATAGGCCTCCTGTCTCCACCATATTGTATCTCACCTAGGTTACTAAACTAGATAGGCCTCCTGTCTCCACCATATTGTATCTCACCTAGGTTACTAAACTAGATAGGCCTCCTGTCTCCACCATATTGTATTTCACCTATTTGCTCCAGGGTTGACTCCTGGCCGTGACCCCACTCTCCGAGGGTGTCTCCAAGGGGGTTGGGATATGCAAAAATACTTTCCCCATGTGAAATAGGACAAATATAAGCACCCACCAAATGATTACTACTGTTGCTTTCACTCATCACGTTCTCTAAGATCAGTGCCTATGAAGGAGGAGGAGGATATTTCTGCACTCTTGAGGAGGCAGCAGCAGAAGGTACACCACAATCACCCCCACACCTTGTCAACACCCATCAACACTCTGGGAGGCCGTCTCTGTTGCTAGGTAACCGCAGAGGAGAGTTTCCTGCCTCACCCCAGTTGGCACTCTGATTGGACTGTCATTAGTGTTCCACTGTGGTACACTGATAGGAAGCTATTTTGGTTGAAGACACTTTTCCACCATGGTCCATTCATGCTATCCGGAATCCTTGGGACGTCCCAACGTTACCCCATTTAATATGAAATGTAAAATAATTAAGGGTTAGGTTAGGGGAGGGGAGGGTTATGGTTAAGGTAAGGGTAGGAGTTACGGTTAGGGTTAGGGTTTAGGGTAGGGTTGTCCCAAGGATCCCAGATAGCAATAACCTTTCTACCATCAAAGATAATTCATATTCATTATCGCAAGTGCAATTGAAAGAAAAAGGGGAGATATTTCAAGAGAAAGAGCTGACTGCCATTACTTAGCAGTGCCACTGAGACAAAGGAGCATCTTTATGAAGGACTTTCATAGCTGGCCTCAATCTATGCCTCTAAAAACTCAAAATAGTTTTGCTTTTAAAGACCTTTTCAAAAATAAAATATTGGCTGTTGCCTATTTCTTTCAAAGTGACATTTATGAAAACTTTATTGACAGCACTGTTCCAGCTTGTGATATTTTAGATTCCATTTATAAATGTGAAATAGAAGGTTTCTGACTTTAGAAGCCAAGGACCCCTAATGAACATGACAGTGACACCATCCCTGGAGCCCTGTTGGTTCAGATGAGAGGGATGAGAAAGAAAAAGACAAGAAAAAGAGAGTGATGGGGCGATTCATCTTTAAGAAGAAGGTCACGAACGGCGTGATAGGCTACACTGTGCGAGATACTGGTGGATGTTAAGGATGTGGCAGAGAGATACTCGCCTGCTGGGTTAACAGCAGATCTGTGGAAAGGTTCAGGATAGATAGGAAAGATTGACACGTTTTAAAATCTTTGAAACTTTTAAGCTTGAAGCTTTTTTTTGCTTGAAACCTGTTTTCCCCCTTTCAAGTCATATTCAATCAACCGAACTGCTAAAACTTTTCTTTGTGTAGACGTCTGTCTTTCTCCATCTTTGGGAAGAGGATGCTATCTGAGGGATAAGAGATTTGAGGTCTGCTTTGAAGCCTTTTGAGGAGCTTGGGGTGAGATGACATTTCAGATTGCAGGTCGATGGGTGTGTTACATGGGTTCTGAGATACATTACTTGAACTGCATCCAAAATGGCACCCTATTCCCTATATAGGACACTATGGCACTATATTCCCTATATAGGACACTATGGCACTCTATTCCCCTATATAGGACATTATGGCACTCTATTCCCTATATAGGACACTATGGCACTCTATTCCCTATATAGGACACTGTGTGTGTGAGAGAGTGTGAGTGTGTGTGTGTGCCTGAGATGGTATGTTAATTCATGGCTATCCCCCAACCCAGAGGAGGAGCAGGGATTAGGTAGGCCTATCTCCCAAGGACACCCTTTTAGGTGTGTGCGCGTGTGTGACTCTCTCTATTCCCTTTGCTTTCTTTAATCCTGTGAGGAGCGAGTCTCATCACGCCGAAACCTCCTCAAAACACACAATACAGTTTCTCCTTTGTACAAGCCTTTGAATTTACCATCAGATGCCCTTCATTTCCCCCAGCCATTTCCCCCAGCCATTTCCCCCAGCCCTGAGTTGTGTCAGCTACCTTAAAGCGTCCTGCTGTTTGAAGACTCTGTTCTCTATCTGTGGGTGAGGATCTGCTGCAGGATGGATCTACTGTGATATTATACAATTACCAAAGAGACAATATATACAGTACATTGAGTACACCAAACATTAGGAACACCTTCCGGTTATTGAGTTGCATCCCCTTGCCCTCAGAAAGCCTCAATTTCATTCGGGAATGGACTCTACAAGGTGTTGAAAGCGCCCACAGGGATGCTGGGCCATGTTGACTGCAATACTTCCCACAGTTGTGTCAAGTTGGCTGATGTCCTTTGGGTGTTGGACCATTCTGGATACACACAGGAAACTGTTGAGCATGAAAAGCCCAGCAGCATTGCAGTTCTTGACACAAACCGGTGCGCCTGGCACCTACTAACATACTCTAGTAGCCATTATTTTGGCTACCATTGCCATGCCTCATAGGATGACATTGTTCCCATCCATAGAGCACAAGTGGTCACTGAATGGTTTGATGAGCATGAAAACGTGTAAACTATATTCCATGGCCGTCTCAGTCTCCAGCCTCAACCCAATTGAACACTTATTGGAGATTCTGGAGCGGTGCCTGAGACAGTGTTTTCCACCGCGGTAAAAACACAAAATTATGGAAATACTTGTGGAAGAATGGTGTTGCATCCCTCTAATTGAGATCCAGGTATTTGTAGAATCTTTTTAAAGCTGTTTTGGCTTATGGTGGCCCAACAGGTAGATGTATTTTGGTAGTTTTATTGTCACATTCACCAGATAGGTGCAGTGAAATGTGTTGCTTAACAGGGTCAGCCATTAGTATGGCACCCCTGGAACAAATTAGGATAAGTGTCTTGCTCAAAGGCTCATCAAAAAAATTCACCATCTCGGCGAGGGTATTCGAACCAGTGACCTTCAGTTACTGGCCAGATGCTCTAACTGATATAATGTAATAAGTATCACAGAGACAAAAAGAAGAAGAAGGGTTGGTCTGTTAAATGCCACAGAAGCTGGACACTAAGAGTGCATTTCGCCAACACATATTATGCCTAATCTCTAGACTAAATTGCACATTTAAATTGAGCAACACAACTGAACGAAGCAATAATT
>NW_024607693.1:0-34073 GCF_018296145.1 Oncorhynchus tshawytscha | reverse complement strand
GTTGTGCTGGTTCAAAGTTGCGTATTGCTACCGCTGGGCTGCCCGCCATATCTGCATCTGGCCGCTGGTTGCCTGCCGCATCTGCATCTGAGCCGCTGGGCTGCCCTGCCGCCTCTGCGCACTCTGACCGCTGGGCTGCCCTGCCATCGCTGCACTCTGACCGCTGGGCTGCCTGCGCTCCTGACCGCTGGATTTCGCCCCTGCTTATCCGCACTCCTGACCGCTGGATCGCCATATGCCGCATCTGCGCTCTGACCGCTGGATGCCTGCGCATCATCTGCACTCTGACCGCTGGTTTATAGCATGCCCTGCCGTCTCTGGACTCCTGACCGCTGGACTGCCCTGCTGCCTCTGCACTCCTGACCGCTGGGCTGCCTGCAATGCATCTGCACTCTGACCGCTGGGCTGCCCTGCACTCCTCTACACTCTGACCACTGGACTACGCCACCTCTGCACTCTGACCGCTGGATGCCCTGCCTCCTCTGCGCTCTGACCGCTGGAACTGCCCTGCCCTCTGCACTCTGGCCGCTGGATGCCCTGCCGCCTCTGCATCTGTCCGCTGGGCTGCCCATGCCGCCCTGCACTCTGACCGCTGGACTGCCTGCAGCCCCTCTGCACTCTGACCGCTGGACTGCCCTGCCGCCTGCATCTGACCGCTGGACTGCCCTGCCCCCCTGCATCTGACCGCTGGGTTGCCCCCCTGCGCTCCTGACCGCTGGGCTGCCCTGCCGCTCTGCACTCTGACCGCTGGATGCGCCTATGCCTGCGCTCTGCCGCTGGGCTGCCCTGCCCCCTGCGGACTCTGACCGCTGGACTGCCTGCCGCCTCTGCACTCTGACCGCTGGACTGCCTGCCACCCTGCACTCTGCACTCTAACCACTGGGCTGCCTGCCCGCCTCTGCACTCTGACCACTGGGCTGCCTGCCTCTCTGCACTCTGACCGCTGGGCTGCCTGCCCACCTCTGCACTCTAACCACTGGGCTGCCTGCCTCCTCTGCACTCTAACCGCTGGGCTGCCCTGCTCTATCTGCACTCTAACCGCTGGGCTGCCCTGCCACCTCTGCACTCTGACCGCTGGGCTGCCTGCCTCCTCTGCACTCTAACCGCTGGGCTGCCTGCCATCTGCACTCTGACCGCTGGCTACCCTGCCGCCTCTGCACTCTGACCGCTGGACTACCCTGCCTCTCTAGACTCTGACCGCTGAACTGCCTGCCGCCTCTGCTCTGACCGCTGGCTACCCTGCCGCCTCTGCATCTGACCGCTGGACTACCCTGCCGCATCTGCGCTCTGACCGCTGGACGCCCTGCCATCTGCATCTGACCGCTGGCTACCCTGCATCTGCATCTACACCTCTGGAACCACTAACCGCTGGACTGTGCCCTGCCGCCTCTGCACCTCTGACCGCTGGACTGCCCTACCTGCCTCCTCTGCACTCTAACCGCTGGACTGCCCTGCCAGCCTCTGACCACTCTGACCGCTGGATGCCTGCCGATCTGCATCTGACCGCTGGGCTGCCCTGCCTCCTCTATCACTCTGACCGCTGGACTGCCCTCCATGCACTCTAACCGCTGGCTGCCTACCTCCTCTGCACTCTGACCACTGGGCTTCCCTGCCTCCTCTACACTCTAACCACTGGGCTGCCTGCCGCCTCTGCACTCTGGCCACTGGGCTGCCCTGCCTCCTCTGCACTCTAACCACTGGGCTACTGCCTGCCGCCTCTACACTCTAACCACTGGGCTGCCCTGCCTCCTCTGCACTCTAACCACTAGGCTGCCCTGCCACCTCTACACTCTAACCGCTGGGCTGCCCTGCCCCTCTGCACTCTAACCACTGGGCTGCCCTGCCGCCTCTGCACTCTGGCCGCTGGGCTGCCGCCTCTGCCTCTGCACTCTGACCGCTGGACTCTGCCACTGCCGCCCTGCCGCTCTGGCCGCTGGGCTACCTGCCGGCCTCTGCACTCTGACCGCTGGTTGCCCTGCTGCCTCTGCATCTAACCGCTGGGCTGCCTGCCGCCTCTGCGCTCTGAACCACTGGCTACCCCGGCTCCTCTGCACTCTAACCGCTGGGCTACCCTGCCGCCTCTGCACTCTGGCCGCTGGGCTGCCCTGCCGCCTCTGCACTCTGACCACTGGATGCCTGCCGCCTCTGCATCTGACCGCTGGACTGCCCTGCCGCCTCTGCACTCTGACCGCTGGACTACCTGCCACCTCTGCATCTGACCGCTGGATTGCCCTGCCGCCTCTGCACTCTGACCGCTGGACATACCCTGCTGCTGGACTGCGCTCTGACCGCTGGACTGCCCTGCCGCCTCTGCACTCTACCGCTGGGCTGCCCTGCCGCCTCTGCATCTAACCGCTGGACTACCCTGCCGCCTCTGCACTCTAACCACTGGGCTACCCTGCCGCCTCTACACTCTGACCACTGGCTACCCCTGCCGCCTCTGCACTCTGACCACTGGGCTGCCTGCCTGCCTCTGCACTCTAACCACTGGACTGCCCTGCCACCTCTGCATCTAACCACTGGACTACCCTGCCACCTCTGCATCTGACCGCTGGGCTACCTGCCTCCTCTACACTCTAACCACTGGAAGCTGCCCTGCCTCCTCTACATCCTGACCACTGGACGCTGCCTGCCTCCTCTGCACATCTGACCACTGGCTACCTGCGCCTCTGCACTCTAACCGCTGGATGCCTGCCTCTCTGCACTCTGACCACTGGCTGCCCTGCCTCCTCTGCACTCTAACCACTGGGATGCCTGCCTCCTCTACACTCTGAACCACTGGACGCCTGCCTCCTCTGCACTCTAACCGCTGAGGCTGCCTGCCGCCTCTGCACTCTGACCGCTGGACTGCCTGCCACCTCTGCATCTGACCACTGGGCTGCCCTGCCGCCTGCACTCTGACCGCTGGGCTGCCTGCCTCCTCTGCACTCTAACCACTGGGCTACCTGCCTCCTCTGCACTCTAACCACTGGGCTGCCTGCCACCTCTGCACTCTAACCACTGGGCTGCCTGCCTGGATCCTCTGACCGCTCTAACCACTGGGCTGCCCTGCCACCTCTGCACTCTAACCACTGGGCTGCCCTGCCACCTCTGCACTCTAACCACTGGGCTGCCTGCCGCCTCTGCACTCTGACCGCTGGACTGCCTGCATCTCTGCACTCTGACCACTGGGCTGCCTGCCTCCTCTGCACTAACCACTGGGCTGCCCTGCCTCCTCTGCACTCTAACCACTGGGCTGCCTGCCGCCTCTGCACTCTAACCACTGGACTGCCTGCCACCTCTGCACTCTAACCACTGGACTGCCCTGCCGCCTCTGCACTCTAACCACTGGGCTGCCTGCCGCCTCTGCACTCTGACCGCTGGGCTGCCTGCCACCTCTGCACTCTAACCACTGGACTACCTGCCATCTCTGCACTCTGACCACTGGGCTGCCCTGCCACCTCTGCACTCTAACCGCTGGGCTGCCCTGCCACCTCTACACTCTAACCACTGGACTACCTGCCAGCTCTACACTCTAACCACTGGACTGCCTGCCCCTCTGCACTCTGACCGCTGGACTGCCCTGCCTCCTCTGCACTCCTGACCGCTGGACTGCCCTGCCTCCTCTGCACTCTAACCGCTGGGCTGCCTGCGGTCCTCTGCACTCTGACCGCTGGGCTGCCCTGCCTCCTCTGCACTCTAACCACTGGACTGCCTGCCGCCTCTGCACTCTAACCACTGGCTGCCCTGCCGGATCTGCACTCTAACCACTGGACTGCCTGCCACCTCTGCATCTAACCACTGGACTGCCCTGCTGGATCTGCACTCTGACCGCTGGGCTGCCTGCCTCTGCACTCTGACCACTGGCTGCCCTGCATCTATCTGCACTAGGCTCTGACCGCTGGACTGCCCTGCCGCATCTCTGCACTCTAACCGCTGGACTACCTGCCTTCCTCTGCACTCTGACCACTGGACTATGCCGCCTCTGCACTCTGACCGCTGGACTGCCTGCCTCCTCTGCACTCTGACCGCTGGACCTGCCCTCTGCACTCCTCTGCACTCTGACCGCTGGACTAACCCTGGATGCCCCTGCATCTGACCGCTGGACTGCCCTGCCATCTGCACTCTGACCGCTGGACTGCCCTGCAGGCCTCTGCACTCTGACCGCTGGATGCCCCGCCTCTCTGCTCTGACCGCTGGACTGCCCTGCCGCCTGCACTCTGGGCCGCTGGGCCTCTGCCTCTGCCACTGGACTTCCTGCCGCCTGCACTCTGACCGCTGGGCCCCTGCCGTCCTCTGCACTCTGACCACTGGGCTGCCCTGCCTCTCTACACTCTAACCACTGGGGCTGCCTGCCACCTCTGCACTCTGACCGCTGGACTGCCTGCCGCCTCTGCACTCTAACCACTGGGCTGCCTGCCTCCTCTGCACTCTAACCACTGAACTGCCTGCCACCTCTGCACTCTAACCACTGGGCTGCCTGCCTCCTCTGCACTCTGACCACTGGCTGCCTGCCTCCTCTGCACTCTAACCACTGGGCTGCCTGCCTGGGCTCCTCTGCTCTCTAACCGCTGGGCTGCCTGCCACCTCTGCACTCTAACCACTGGGCTGCCTGCCGCCTCTGCACTCTGACCACTGGGCTGCCTGCCGCCTCTGCACTCTAACCACTGGCTGCCCTGCCGCCTCTGCACTCTAACCACTGGACTGCCCTGCCGCCTCTGCACTCTAACCACTGGGCTGCCCTGCCGCCTCTGCACTCTAACCACTGGACTACCTGCCTCCTCTGCACTCTGACCGCTGGATGCCCTGCCGCCTCTGCACTCTGACCGCTGGGCTGCCCTGCCACCTCTGCACTCTGACCGCTGGGCTGCCCTGCCTCCTCTGCACTCTAACCGCTGGGCTGCCTGCCCTGCCTCTGCACTCTAACCACTGGGCTGCCTGCCGCCTCTGCACTCTGACCGCTGGGCTGCCCTGCCTCCTCTGCACTCTAACCACTGGGCTGCCTGCCTCCTCTGCACTCTAACCGCTGGACTGCCTGCCGCCTCTGCACTCTGACCGCTGGACTGCCCTGCCGCCTCTGCACTCTGACCGCTGGGCTGCCTGCCTCCTCTGCACTCTAACCGCTGGGCTGCCTGCCGCCTCTGCACTCTAACCACTGGGCTGCCCTGCCGCCTCTGCACTCTAACCACTGGGCTGCCTGCCGCCTCTGCACTCTAACCACTGGGCTGCCCTGCCGCCTCTGCACTCTAACCACTGGGCTGCCTGCCGTCCCTGCACTCTGACCACTGGGCTGCCCTGCCGTCCTCTGCACTCTGACCACTGGGCTGCCTGCCGCCTCTGCACTCTAACCACTGGGCTGCCTGCCGCCTCTGCACTCTAACCACTGGGCTACCTGCCTCCTCTACACTCTAACCACTGGGCTGCCCTGCCTCCCTGCACTCTGAACCACTGGGCTGCCCTGCCGCCTCTGCACTCTGACCACTGGGCTGCCCTGCCGCCTCTGCACTCTAACCACTGGGCTGCCTGCCCTCTGCACTCTAACCACTGGACTGCCTGCCACCCCTGCACTCTAACCGCTGGACTGCCCTGCCGCCTCTGCACTCTAACCGCTGGGCTGCCTGCCTCCTCTGCACTCTGCCACTGGGCTGCCTGCCGTCCTGCACTCTAACCGCTGGGCTGCCTGCCGCCTCTGCACTCTGACCGCTGGACTGCCTGCCTCATCCTCTGCACTCTGACCACTGGGCTACCCTGCCACCTCTGCACTCTAACCACTGGATGCCTGCCTCCTCTGCACTCTAACCACTGGACTGCCTGCCTCCTCTGCACTCTAACCACTGGACTGCCTGCCACCCTCTGCACTCTGACCACTGGGCTGCCTGCCCCTCTGCACTCTAACCGCTGGGCTGCCTGCCTCTGCACTCTAACCACTGGGCTGCCTGCCGCCCTGCACTCTGACCACTGGGCTGCCTGCCGCCTCTGCACTCTGACCGCTGGGCTGCCCTGCCCTGCACTCTGACCGCTGGCTGCCCTGCCGCCTCTGCACTCTGGCCACTGGACTGCCTGCCGCCTCTGCACTCTAACCACTGGACTGCCCTGCCGCCTCTGCACTCTGACCGCTGGGCTGCCCTGCCGCCTCTGCACTCTAACCGCTGGACTGCTGCCACCTCTGCACTCTAACCGCTGGGCTGCCTGCCCCTCTGCACTCTGACCACTGGGCTGCCCTGCCGCCTCTGCACTCTGACCGCTGGGCTGCCCTGCCTCCTCTGCACTCTAACCACTGGGCTGCCTGCCACCTCTGCACTCTAACCACTGGGCTGCCTGCCACCTCTGCACTCTGACCGCTGGATTGCCTGCCGCCTCTGCACTCTGACCACTGGACTGCCTGCCTCCCTGCACTCTAACCGCTGGACTGCTGCCTGCCTCTGCACTCTGACCACTGGCTGCCTGCCGCCTCTGCACTCTGACCACTGGACTGCCTCTAACCACTATCTGCACTCTGACCACTGGGCTGCCTGCCTCCTCTGCACTCTGACCGCTGGACTGCCTGCCACCTCTGCACTCTGACCACTGGACCTGCCATGCCCCCTGCACTCTGACCACTGGGCTGCCTGCCACCTCTGCACTCTAACCGCTGGACTGCCTGCTGCCTCTGCACTCTGACCGCTGGACTGCCTGCCGCCCTCTGCACTCTAACCACTGGCTGCCTGCCCTCCCTGCACTCTAACCGCTGGGCTGCCTGCCATCTGCACTCTGACCACTGGGCTGCCCTCCTCCACCTAACCTCTGCACTCTACCGCTGGACTGCTGCCTGCCTCCTCTGCACTCTAACCACTGGGCTGCCTGCCACCTCTGCACTCTAACCACTGGGCTGCCTGCCTCCTCTGCACTCTAACCACTGGGCTGCCTGCCGCCTCTGCACTCTAACCACTGGGCTGCCTGCCCTCCCTGCACTCTGCCACTGGACTGCCTGCCGGTCCCTGCACTCTAACCACTGGACTGCCCTGCCTCTAACCACCTCTGCACTCTCTACCACTGGGCTGCCTGCCTCCTCTACCTCTAACCACTCTGCCTCCTCCGCTGGGCTGCCTGCCCTCTGCACTCTGACCGCTGGACTGCCTGCCACCTCTGCACTCTAACCGCTGGGCTGCCTGCCGCCTCTGCACTCTAACCGCTGGGCTGCCTGCCACCTCTGCACTCTGACCGCTGGACTGCCTGCCGCCTCTGCACTCTGACCGCTGGACTGCCTGCCACCTCTGCACTCTGACCGCTGGACTGCCTGCCTCCTCTGCACTCTGACCACTGGGCTGCCCTGCCACCTCTGCACTCTGACCACTGGACTGCCCTGCCACCCCTGCACTCTGACCGCTGGGCTGCCTGCCGCATCTGCTCTGACTAACCACTGGGCTACCTGCCGCCTCTACACTCTGACCACTGGGCTGCCTGCCATCCTCTGCACTCTAACCACTGGAGCTGCCTGCCACCTCTGCACTCTAACCGCTGGGCTACCCGCCTCCTCTACACTCTAACCACTGGGCTGCCCTGCTGGGCCTGCCATCTGCACTCTGACCGCTGGACCTGCCGCCCTGCCTCTGCACTCTGACCGCTGGGCTGCCTGCCATCTGCACTCTGACCGCTGGGCTGCCTGCCTCCTCTGCACTCTGACCACTGGACTGCCTGCCGCCCTGCACTCTGACCGCTGGGCTGCCCTGCCTCCTCTGCACTCTAACCGCTGGACTGCCTGCCTGCCTCTGACCGCTGGATGCTGCCCCACTGCACTCTGACCACTGGGCTGCCTGCCATCTGCACTCTGACCGCTGGATGCCTGCCCTCTGCACTCTGACCACTGGGCTGCCTGCGCATCTGCACTCTGACCACTGGGCTGCCTGCCTCCTCTGCACTCTGACCACTGGCTACCTGCCTCTGCACTCTAACCACTAGAGCTGCCTGCCGCCTCTACACTCTAACCACTGGAGGCCCTGCCTCCTCTACACTCTAACCACTGGGCTGCCTGCCGCCTCTGCACTCTAACCACTGGGCTGCCTGCCACCTCTGCACTCTAACCACTGGGCTGCCTGCCACCTCTGCACTCTAACCACTGGGCTGCCTGCCACCTCTGCACTCTAACCACTGGGCTGCCTGCCACCTCTGCACTCTAACCACTGGGCTGCCTGCCACCTCTGCACTCTAACCACTGGGCTGCCTGCCGCCTCTGCACTCTAACCACTGGGCTGCCTGCCCGTCCTCTGCACTCTAACCACTGGGCCTGCCTGCCTGGCCTCTGCACTCTGACCACTGGGCTGCCTGCCGCCTCTGCACTCTAACCACTGGGCTGCCTGCCTCCTCTGCACTCTAACCACTGGGCTGCCTGCCGCCTCTGCACTCTAACCACTGGGCTACCTGCCGCCTCTGCACTCTAACCACTGGGCTGCCTGCCACCTCTGCACTCTCTAACCACTGGGCTGCCTGCCTGCCTCTGCACTCTAACCACTGGGCTGCCCTGCCACCCTGCACTCTAACCACTGGGCTGCCTGCCACCTCTGCACTCTGACCACTGGGCTGCCCTGCCGCTGGGCTCTGCACTCTGCACTGAACCGCTGGGCTGCCTGCCTCCTCTGCACTCTAACCACTGGGCTGCCCTGCCGCCTCTGCACTCTAACCACTGGGCTGCCCTGCCGCCTCTGCACTCTAACCACTGGACCTGCCTGCCCTGCACTCTAACCGCTGGGCTGCCTGCCGCCTCTGCACTCTAACCACTGGGCTGCCCTGCCACCTCTGCACTCTGACCGCTGGGCTGCCTGCCGCCTCTGCACTCTGACCGCTGGACTGCCTGCCTCCTCTCTGCACTCTGACCGCTGGACTGCCTGCCGCCTCTGCACTCTGACCGCTGGGCTGCCCTGCCGCCCCTGCACTCTGACCGCTGGGCTGCCCTGCCCCCTGCACTCTGACCACTGGGCTGCCTGCCACCTCTGCACTCTAACCACTGGGCTGCCTGCCACCTCTGCACACTCTAACCACTGGGCTGCCCTGCCGCCTCTGCACTCTAACCACTGGGCTGCCTGCCGCCTCTGCACTCTAACCACTGGGCTGCCTCCTCCCTGCACTCTAACCACTGGGCTGCCTGCCACCCTGCACTCTAACCACTGGCTGCCACTGGGCTGCCTCTGCACTCTAACCACTGGGCTGCCTGCCGCCCTGCACTCTAACCACTGGGCTGCCTGCCCCTCACTCTAACCGCTGCACTCCTAACCACTGGGCTGCCTGCCTCCTCTGCACTCTAACCACTGGGCTGCCTGCCGCCTCTGCACTCTAACCACTGGGCTACCTGCCGCCTCTGCACTCTAACCACTGGGCTGCCTGCCCCTGCACTCTGACCACTGGGCTACCTGCCTGCCATCTGCACTCTAACCACTGGGCTGCCCTGCCGCCTCTATCTGCACTCTAACCACTGGGCTGCCTGCCGCATCTGCACTCTAACCACTGGCTGCCTGCCTCTGCACTCTAACCACTGGACTACCTGCCACCCCCTGCACTCTAACCACTGGCTGCCTGCCACCCTGCCTCTGGACTGGGCTGCCTGCCGCCTCTGCACTCTAACCGCTGGGCTGCCTGCCCCTCTGCACTCTAACCACTGGGCTGCCTGCCATCTGCACTCTAACCACTGGGCTGCCTGCCGCCCTCTGCACTCTAACCACTGGGCTGCCTGCCGCCTCTGCACTCTAACCACTGGCTGCTGCCCTGCCTCCTCTGCCTGCGTCTCTCTGACCGCTGGGCTGCCTGCCGCCTGCACTCTAACCGCTGGGCTGCCTGCCTCCCTGCACTCTAACCACTGGGCTGCCTGCCATCCTCTGCACTCTGACCACTGGGCTGCCTGCCATCCCTGCACTCTGACCACTGGACTGCCTGCCTCCTGCACTCTAACCACTGGGCTGCCCTGCCGCCTCTGCACTCTAACCACTGGGCTGCCTGCCTCCTCTGCACTCTAACCACTGGGCTGCCTGCCACCTCTGCACTCTAACCACTGGGCTGCCTGCCACCTCTGCACTCTAACCACTGGGCTGCCTGCCGCCTCTGCACTCTGACCGCTGGGCTGCCCTGCCACCTCTGCACTCTAACCACTGGGCTGCCTGCCTCCTCTGCACTCTAACCACTGGGCTGCCCTGCCGTCCTCTGCACTCTAACCACTGGGCTGCCTGCCACCTCTGCACTCTAACCACTGGGCTGCCCTGCCACCTCTGCACTCTAACCACTGGAGGCTGCCTGCCGCCTCTGCACTCTAACCACTGGGCTGCCTGCCTCCTCTGCACTCTAACCACTGGGCTGCCTCTAACCACTGGGCTGCCTCCCTGCACTCTAACCGCTGGGCTGCCCTGCCATCCTCTGCACTCTAACCGCTGGGCTGCCCTGCCACCTCTGCACTCTGACCACTGGGCTGCCCTCTAACCACTGAACTGCCTGCCCTGCACTCTAACCGCTGGGCTGCCTGCCGCCTCTGCACTCTAACCACTGAACTGCCTGCCGCCTCTGCACTCTAACCGCTGGACTGCCTGCCACCCTGCACTCTGACCACTGGGCTGCCCTGCCGCCCTGCACTCTACCACTGGGCTGCCTGCCACCTCTGCACTCTAACCACTGGGCTGCCTGCCGCCTCTGCACTCTAACCACTGGGCTGCCTGCCACCTCTGCACTCTAACCACTGGGCTGCCTGCCCCTCTGCACTCTAACCACTGGGCTGCCTGCCGCCCCTCACTCTAACCACTGGGCTGCCTGCCACCTCTGCACTCTAACCACTGGGCTGCCTGCCGTCCTGCACTCTAACCACTGGGCTACCCTGCCACCTCTGCACTCTAACCACTGGGCTACCTGCCCCTGCACTCTAACCACTGGCTGCCTGCCACCTCTGCACTCTAACCACTGGGCTGCCCTGCCGCCTCTGCACTCTAACCACTGGGCTGCCTGCCCCCCTGCCTCTGCCACTCTGCCCCCTGCTGGGCTGCCCTGCCCTGCACTCTAACCACTGGGCTGCCTGCCACCTCTGCACTCTAACCACCGCTGGGCTGCCTGCCAACCTCTGCACTCTAACCACTGGGCTGCCTGCCACCTCTGCACTCTAACCGCTGGGCTGCCCTGCCGTCCCTGCACTCTAACCACTGGGCTGCCTGCCACCTCTGCACTCTAACCACTGGGCTGCCTGCCACCTCTGCACTCTAACCACTGGCTGCCTGCCCTCTGACCGCTGGCTCTGCACTCTAACCACTGGGCTGCCCTGCCTCTCTGCACTCTACCGCTGGGCTGCCTGCCGCCCTGCACTCTGACCACTGGGCTACCTGCCTGCCCTGCACTCTAACCACTGGCTCTGCACTCTGACCACTGCCACTGGGCTGCCTCCTCCTGCACACTCTAACCACTGGGCTGCCTGCCGCCTCTGCACTCTAACCACTGGGCTGCCTGCCGCCTCTGCACTCTAACCACTGGGCTGCCTGCCCTCTGCACTCTAACCACTGGGCTGCCTGCCGCCTCTGCACTCTAACCGCTGGGCTGCCTGCCTCCCTGCACTCTAACCACTGGGCTGCCTGCCACCTCTGCACTCTGACCGCTGGCTGCCTGCCGCCTCTGCACTCTAACCGCTGGGCTGCCCTGCCCCCTGCACTCTAACCGCTGGGCTGCCTGCCGCCTCTGCACTCTAACCACTGGGCTGCCTGCCACCTCTGCACTCTAACCACTGGGCTGCCCTGCCCCTCTGCACTCTAACCACTGGGCTGCCTGCCGCCCTGCACTCTAACCACTGGGCTGCCCTGCCGCCCTGCACTCTAACCACTGGGCTGCCCTGCCACCTCTGCACTCTAACCACTGGGCTGCCTGCCGTCTGCACTCTGACCACTGGGCTGCCTGCCACCTCTCTGCACTCTAACCACTGGCTGCCTGCCCCTGCACTCCACTGCCACTGGGCTGCCTGCCACCCTGCCTCTGCACTCTAACCACTGGGCTGCCTGCCACCTCTGCACTCTAACCACTGGGCTGCCTGCCGCCTCTGCACTCTGACCGCTGGGCTGCCCTGCCGCCCCTGCACTCTAACCACTGGGCTGCCTGCCGCCTCTACACTCTAACCACTGGGCTGCCTCTGCCCTGCACTCTGACCGCTGGACTGCCTGCCACCTCTGCACTCTGACCACTGGGCTGCCTGCCGCCCTGCACTCTAACCACTGGCTGCCTGCCTCCTCTGCACTCTAACCACTGGGCTGCCCTGCCACCTCTGCACTCTAACCACTGGGCTGCCCTGCCGCCTCTGCACTCTAACCACTGGGCTGCCTGCCTCCTCTGCACTCTAACCGCTGGGCTGCCCTGCCACCTCTGCACTCTGACCACTGGCTGCCCTGCCACCTCTGCACTCTAACCACTGGGCTGCCTGCCTCCTCTGCACTCTAACCACTGGGCTGCCCTGCCGCTCCCTGCACTCTAACCACTGGGCTGCCCTGCCACCTGCACTCTAACCACTGGGCTGCCCTGCCACCTCTGCACTCTAACCACTGGGCTGCCTGCCGCCTCTGCACTCTAACCACTGGGCTGCCTGCCCTGCCCTCTGCACTCTGACCACTGGGCTGCCTGCCTGCCTCCCTGCACTCTGCCACTGGGCTGCCTGCCTGCACTCTAACCACTGGGCTGCCTGCCGCCCTGCACTCTAACCACTGGGCTGCCCTGCCGCCTCTGCACTCTAACCGCTGGGCTGCCTGCCGCCTCTGCACTCTGAACCACTGGGCTGCCTGCCGCCTCTGCACTCTAACCACTGGGCTGCCTGCCTCCTCTGCACTCTAACCACTGGGCTGCCTGCCGCCTCTGCACTCTAACCACTGGGCTGCCTGCTGCCCTGCCTCTAACCACTCTGCACTCCTGAACCACTGCTGCCTGCCATCTGCCTCTAACCACTGGCTGCCTGCCACCTCTGGACTGGGCTGCCTGCCTCCCTGCACTCTAACCACTGGGCTGCCTGCCACCTCTGCACTCTGGCCACTGGCTGCCTGCCGCCCCTGCACTCTAACCACTGGGCTGCCTGCCACCCTGCACTCTAACCACTGGCTGCCTGCCGCCTCCTGCACTCTAACCACTGGGCTGCCTGCCGCCCTGCACTCTCTGACCGCTGGGCTGCCCTGCCCCTGCACTCTGGCCACGCTGGGCTGCCTGCCACCCTGCACTCTAACCACTGGGCTGCCTGCCACCTCTGCACTCTGACCACTGGGCTGCCCTGCCACCTCCCTGCACTCTGAACCACTGGGCTGCCCTGCCACCTCTACACTCTAACCACTGGGCTGCCTGCCGCCTCTGCACTCTAACCACTGGGCTGCCTGCCCCTCTGCACTCTCTGGCCGCTGGGCTGCCCTGCCGCCTCTGCACTCTAACCACTGGGCTGCCCTGCCGCCCTGCACTCTAACCACTGGGCTGCCTGCCACCTCTGCACTCTAACCACTGGGCTGCCTGCCGCCCTCTGCACTCTAACCACTGGGCTGCCTGCCACCTCTGCACTCTAACCACTGGGCTGCCCTGCCCTGCACTCTAACCACTGGGCTGCCTGCCGCCTCTGCACTCTAACCACTGGGCTGCCTGCCACCCTGCACTCTAACCACTGGGCTGCCCTGCCTCTAACCTCTGCACTCTAACCGCTGGGCTGCCTGCCCCTCTGCACTCTAACCACTGGGCTGCCTGCCACCTCTGCACTCTAACCACTGGGCTGCCCTGCCACCTCTGCACTCTAACCACTGGGCTGCCCTGCCACCTCTGCACTCTGACCACTGGGCTGCCCTGCCGCCTCTGCACTCTAACCACTGGGCTGCCTGCCGCCCTGCACTCTAACCACTGGGCTGCCTGCCGCCTCTGCACTCTGACCACTGGGCTGCCCTGCCGCCTCTGCACTCTGACCACTGGGCTGCCTGCCGCCCTGCACTCTAACCGCTGGGCTGCCCTGCCGCCTCTGCACTCTAACCACTGGGCCCTGCCGCCCTGCACTCTAACCGCTGGGCTGCCTGCCACCTCTGCACTCTAACCGCTGGGCTGCCTGCCTCCTCTGCACTCTAACCACTGGGCTGCCTGCCGCCCTCTGCACTCTAACCACTGGGCTGCCTGCCACCTCCTGCACACTCTAACCACTGGGCTGCCCTGCCGCCTCCCTGCACTCTAACCACTGGGCTGCCCTGCCGCTGGACTCTGCACTCTGACCACTGGGCTGCCTGCCACCCTGCACTCTAACCACTGGGCTGCCTGCCCCTGCACTCTAACCGCTGGGCTGCCTGCCACCTCTGCACTCTAACCACTGGGCTGCCTGCCGCCTCTGCACTCTAACCACTGGGCTGCCTGCCGCCTCTGCACTCTAACCACTGGGCTGCCTGCCCCTCTGCACTCTAACCACTGGGCTGCCCTGCCGCCTCTGCACTCTAACCACTGGGCTGCCCTGCCACCTCTGCACTCTAACCACTGGGCTGCCTGCCACCTCTGCACTCTAACCACTGGGCTGCCTGCCACCTCTGCACTCTAACCACTGGGCTGCCTGCCGCCTCTGCACTCTAACCACTGGGCTGCCTGCCACCTCCACTGCACTCTAACCACTGGGCTGCCTGCCACCCTGCACTCTAACCACTGGGCTGCCTGCCGCCTCTGCACTCTAACCACTGGGCTGCCTACCTGCCGCCCTCTGCACTCTAACCACTGGGCTGCCCTGCCACCTCTGCACTCTAACCACTGGGCTGCCCTGCCGCCTCTGCACTCTAACCACTGGGCTGCCTGCCGCCTCTGCACTCTAACCACTGGGCTGCCTGCCACCCTACACTCTAACCACTGGGCTGCCTGCCCCTCTACACTCTAACCACTGGGCTGCCTGCCACCTCTGCACTCTAACCACTGGGCTGCCTGCCACCTCTGCACTCTAACCACTGGGCTGCCTGCCACCTCTGCACTCTAACCACTGGGCTGCCCTGCCACCTCTGCACTCTAACCACTGGGCTGCCTGCCACCTCTGCACTCTAACCACTGGGCTGCCTGCCACCTCCCTGCACTCTAACCACTGGGCTGCCCTGCCGCCTCTGCACTCTAACCACTGGGCTGCCTGCCACCTCTGCACTCTAACCACTGGGCTGCCTGCCACCTCTGCACTCTAACCACTGGGCTGCCTGCCACCTCTACACTCTAACCACTGGGCTGCCCTGCCCTCTGCACTCTAACCACTGGGCTGCCTGCCGCCTCTGCACTCTAACCACTGGGCTGCCTGCCTGCCTCTGCACTCTAACCACTGGGCTGCCCTGCCTCCCTGCACTCTGACCACTGGGCTGCCTGCCACCTCTGCACTCTAACCACTGGGCTGCCTGCCACCTCTACACTCTAACCACTGGCTGCCCTGCCACCCTACACTCTAACCACTGGGCTGCCTGCCGCCTCTGCACTCTAACCACTGGCTGCCTGCCTCCTCTACACTCTAACCACTGGGCTGCCTGCCCCTCTGCACTCTAACCACTGGGCTGCCCTGCCACCTCTGCACTCTAACCACTGGGCTGCCTGCCTCCTCTGCACTCTAACCACTGGGCTGCCTGCCCCTCTGCACTCTAACCACTGGGCTGCCTGCCTCCCTACACTCTAACCACTGGGCTGCCTGCCGCCTCTGCACTCTAACCACTGGGCTGCCTGCCTCCTCTGCACTCTAACCACTGGGCTGCCCTGCCACCCTGCACTCTAACCACTGGGCTGCCTGCCGCCTCTGCACTCTAACCACTGGGCTGCCTGCCGCCTCTGCACTCTAACCACTGGGCTGCCTGCCTCCTCTGCACTCTAACCACTGGGCTGCCTGCCACCTCTGCACTCTAACCACTGGGCTGCCTGCCGCCTCTGCACTCTAACCACTGGGCTGCCTGCCACCTCTGCACTCTAACCACTGGGGCTGCCTGCCGCCTCTGCACTCTAACCACTGGGCTGCCCTGCCACCTCTGCACTCTAACCACTGGCTACCTGCCGCCTCTGCACTCTAACCACTGGCTGCCTGCCACCTCTGCCCTCTCTACCACTCTAACCACTAGGGCTGCCTGCCTCCTCTGCACTCTAACCACTGGCTACCTGCCTCCCTCTGCACTCTAACCACTGGGCTGCCTGCCTCCTCTACACTCTAACCACTAGGCTGCCTGCCACCTCTGCACTCTAACCACTGGCTGCCTGCCTCCTCTGCACTCTAACCACTCTACACTCTAACCACTGGGCTACCCTGCCACCTCTACACTCTAACCACTAGGCTACCTGCCTCCTCTGCACTCTAACCACTGGGCTACCTGCCACCTCTACACTCTAACCACTGGGCTACCTGCCTCCTCTGCACTCTAACCACTGGCTACCTGCCACCTCTACACTCTAACCACTGGGCTACCTGCCACCTCTACACTCTAACCACTAGGCTACCTGCCTCCTCTACACTCTAACCACTGGTCTACACTCTAACCACTGGGCTACCCTGCCTCCTCTACACTCTAACCACTAGGCTACCTGCCTCCTCTACACTCTAACCACTAGGCTACCTGCCACCTCCCTACACTCTAACCACTAGGCTACCTGCCACCTCTACACTCTAACCACTAGGCTACCTGCCACCTCTACACTCTAACCACTAGGCTACCCACTCTAACCACTAGGCTCCTCTACACTCTAACCACTAGGCTACCCTGCCCACCTCTACACTCTAACCACTGGGCTACCTGCCTCTCTACACTCTAACCACTAGGCTACCTGCCTCCTCTACACTCTAACCACTAGGCTACCTGCCTCCTCTACACTCTAACCACTAGGCTGCCTGCCACCTCTGCACTCTAACCACTAGGCTACCTGCCTCCTCTACACTCTAACCACTAGGCTACCTGCCTCCTCTACACTCTAACCACTAGGCTACCTGCCTCCACCTCTACACTCTAACCACTAGGCTACCCTGCCACCTCTACACTCTAACCACTAGGCTACCCTGCCACCTCTACACTCTAACCACTAGGCTACCTGCCACCTCTACACTCTAACCACTAGGCTACCTGCCTCCTCTACACTCTAACCACTAGGCTACCTGCCACCTCTACACTCTACACTCTAACCACTAGGCTACCTGCCTCCTCTACACTCTAACCACTAGGCTACCTGCCACCTCTACACTCTAACCACTAGGCTACCTGCCACCCTACACTCTAACCACTAGGCTACCTGCCTCCTCTACACTCTAACCACTAGGCTACCCTGCCTCCTCTACACTCTAACCACTAGGCTACCTGCCTACACTTGCCTACCTGCTCCTCCACACTCTAACCACTAGGCTACCTACCTAGGCTACCACCTCTACACTCTAACCACTAGGCTACCTGCCACCTCTACACTCTAACCACTAGGCTACCCTGCCTCCTCTACACTCTAACCACTAGGCTACCCTGCCTCCTCTACACTCTAACCACTAGGCTACCTGCCACTCTACACTCTAACCACTAGGCTACCTGCCTCCCTCTACACTCTAACCACTAGGCTACCTGCCTCCTCTACACTCTAACCACTAGGCTACCTGCCTCCTCTACACTCTAACCACTAGGCTACCTGCCTCCTCTACACTCTAACCACTAGGCTACCTGCCTCCTCTACACTCTAACCACTAGGCTACCTGCCTCCTCTACACTCTAACCACTAGGCTACCTGCCTCCTCTACACTCTAACCACTAGGCTACCTGCCTCTCTACACTCTAACCACTAGGCTACCTGCCTCCATACACTCTAACCACTAGGCTACCTGCCTCCTCTAACCACTAGGCTACCTGCCTCTAACCACTAGGCTACCTGCCCCTCCCTACACTCTAACCACTAGGCTACCTGCCTCCACTCTACACTCTGCCTCCTCTAACCACTAGGCTACCTGCCTCCTCTACACTCTAACCACTAGGCTACCTGCCTCCTCTAACACTCCTGCCTCCTAACCACTAGGCTACCTGCCTGCCTCTACACTCTAACCACTAGGCTACCTGCCACCTCTACACTCTAACCACTAGGCTACCTGCCTCCTCTACACTCTAACCACTAGGCTACCTGCCACCTCTACACTCTAACCACTAGGCTACCTGCCTCCTCTACACTCTAACCACTAGGCTACCTGCCGCCTCTACACTCTAACCACTAGGCTACCTGCCTCCTCTACACTCTAACCACTAGGCTACCTGCCTCCTCTACACTCTAACCACTAGGCTACCTGCCACCTCTACACTCTAACCACTAGGCTACCCTGCCACCTCTACACTCTAACCACTAGGCTACCTGCCGTCCCTACACTCTAACCACTAGGCTACCTGCCTCCCTACACTCTAACCACTAGGCTACCCTGCCATCTCTACACTCTAACCACTAGGCTACCTGCCACCTCTACACTCTAACCACTAGGCTACCTGCCACCTCTACACTCTAACCACTAGGCTACCTGCCTGCCTCTACACTCTAACCACTAGGCTACCCTGCCACCTCTACACTCTAACCACTAGGCTACCTGCCACCTCTAACCACTAGGCTACCTCTAACCACTAGGCTACCTGCCTAACCACTCTACACTGCCTCTAACCACTAGGCTACCTGCCTCCTCTACACTCTAACCACTAGGCTACCTGCCTCCTCTACACTCTAACCACTAGGCTACCTGCCTCCTCTACACTCTAACCACTAGGCTACCTGCCTCCTCTACACTCTAACCACTAGGCTACCTGCCTCCTCTAACTCTAACCACTAGGCTACCCTGCCAGGCTCTACACTCTAACCACTAGGCTACCTGCCTCCTCTACACTCTAACCACTAGGCTACCTGCCGCCTCTACACTCTAACCACTAGGCTACCTGCCTCCTACACTCTAACCACTAGGCTACCTGCCTCCTCTACACTCTAACCACTAGGCTACCTGCCTCCTCTACACTCTAACCACTAGGCTACCTGCCTCCCTCTACACTCTAACCACTAGGCTACCTGCCTCCTCTACACTCTAACCACTAGGCTACCTGCCTCCTCTACACTCTAACCACTAGGCTACCTGCCTCTCTACACTCTAACCACTAGGCTACCTGCCTCCTCTACACTCTAACCACTAGGCTACCTGCCTCCTCTACACTCTAACCACTAGGCTACCTGCCTCCTCTACACTCTAACCACTAGGCTACCTGCCACCCTACACTCTAACCACTAGGCTACCTGCCTCCTCTACACTCTAACCACTAGGCTACCTGCCTCCTCTACACTCTAACCACTAGGCTACCTGCCTCCTCTACACTCTAACCACTAGGCTACCTGCCTCCTCTACACTCTAACCACTAGGCTACCTGCCTCCCTCTACACTCTAACCACTAGGCTACCTGCCACCTCTACACTCTAACCACTAGGCTACCTGCCTCCCTCTCTAACCACTAGGCTACCTGCCTCCTCTACACTCTAACCACTAGGCTACCTGCCTCCTCTACACTCTAACCACTAGGCTACCTGCCTCCTCTACACTCTAACCACTAGGCTACCTGCCACTCCCACACTCTAACCACTAGGCTACCTGCCTCCTCTACACTCTAACCACTAGGCTACCTGCCTCCTCTACACTCTAACCACTAGGCTACCTGCCAACTCTACACTCTAACCACTAGGCTACCTGCCTCCTCTACACTCTAACCACTAGGCTACCTGCTACTAACCACTAGGCTACCTGCCTCCTCTACACTCTAACCACTAGGCTACCTGCCTCCACTCTAACCACTAGGCTACCTGCCTCCTCTACACTCTAACCACTAGGCTACCTGCCTCCTCTAACACTCTACCCACTAGGCTACCTGCCTCCCTCTACACTCTAACCACTAGGCTACCTGCCTCCTCCACTACACTCTAACCACTAGGCTACCTGCCTCCACTACACTCTAACCACTAGGCTACCTGCCTCCTCTACACTCTGACCACTAGGCTACCTGCCTCCTCTACACTCTAACCACTAGGCTACCTGCCTCCCCTACACTCTAACCACTAGGCTACCTGCCTCTAACCACTCTACACTCTAACCACTAGGCTACCTGCCTCCTCTACACTCTAACCACTAGGCTACCTGCCTCCTCTAACCTAACCACTAGGGCTACCTGCCTCCTCTAACCACTAGGCTACCTGCCACTCTACACTCTAACCACTAGGCTACCTGCCTCCTCTACACTCTAACCACTAGGCTACCTGCCTCCTCTACACTCTAACCACTAGGCTACCTGCCTCCTCTAACCACTAGGCTACCTGCCTCCTCTACACTCTAACCACTAGGCTACCTGCCTCCTCTACACTCTAACCACTAGGCTACCTGCCGCCTCTACACTCTAACCACTAGGCTACCTGCCGCCTCTACACTCTAACCACTAGGCTACCTGCCTCCTCTACACTCTAACCACTAGGCTACCTGCCTCCTCTACACTCTAACCACTAGGCTACCTGCCTCTCTACACTCTAACCACTAGGCTACCTGCCTCCTCTACACTCTAACCACTAGGCTACCTGCCTCCTCTACACTCTAACCACTAGGCTACCTGCCTGCCTCCACTAGGCTACCTCTAACCACTAGGCTACCTGCCTCCTCTACACTCTAACCACTAGGCTACCTGCCTCCTCTACACTCTAACCACTAGGCTACCTGCCTCCTCTACACTCTAACCACTAGGCTACCTGCCTCCTCTACACTCTAACCACTAGGCTACCTGCCTCCTCTACACTCTAACCACTAGGCTACCTGCCTCCTCTAACCACTAGGCTACCTGCCTCCTCTACACTCTAACCACTAGGCTACCTGCCTCCTCTACACTCTAACCACTAGGCTACCTGCCTCCTCTACACTCTAACCACTAGGCTACCTGCCTCCTCTACACTCTAACCACTAGGCTACCTGCCTCCTCTACACTCTAACCACTAGACTACCTGCCTCCTCTACACTCTAACCACTAGGCTACCTGCCTCCTCTACACTCTAACCACTAGGCTACCTGCCTCCTCTACACTCTAACCACTAGGCTACCTGCCTCTCTACACTCTAACCACTAGGCTACCTGCCTCCTCTTCACTCTAACCACTAGGCTACCTGCCTCCTCTACACTCTAACCACTAGGCTACCTGCCTCCTCTACACTCTAACCACTAGGCTACCTGCCTCCTCACTAACCACTAGGCTACCTGCCTCCTACACTCTAACCACTAGGCTACCTGCCTCTTCTAACCACTAGGCTACCTGCCTCCACTCTAACCACTAGGCTACCTGCCTCCTCTACACTCTAAACACTAGGCTACCTGCCTCCACTCTAACCACTAGGCTACCTGCCTCCTCTACACTCTAACCACTAGGCTACCTGCCTCCTCTACACTCTAACCACTAGGCTACCTGCCTCCTCTAACCACTAGGCTACCTGCCTCCTCTACACTCTAACCACTAGGCTACCTGCCTCCTCTACACTCTAACCACTAGGCTACCTGCCTCCTCTACACTCTAACCACTAGGCTACCTGCCTCCTCTACACTCTAACCACTAGTCTCCCTGCCTCCCCTACACTCTAACCACTAGGCTACCTGCCTCATCTACACTCTAACCACTAGGCTACCTGCCTCCTCTACACTCTAACCACTAGGCTACCTGCCCTCCTACACTAACCACTAGGCTACCTGCCTCCTCTAACCACTAGGCTACCTGCCTCCTCTAACCACTAGGCTACCTGCCTCCTCTACACTCTAACCACTAGGCTACCTGCCTCCTCTACACTCTAACCACTAGGCTACCTGCCTCCTACACTAACCACTAGGCTACCTGCCTCCTCTACACTCTAACCACTAGGCTACCTGCCTCCTCTAACCACTAGGCTACCTGCCTCCTCTACACTCTAACCACTAGGCTACCTGCCTCCACTCTAACCACTAGGCTACCTGCCTCCTCTACACTCTAACCACTAGGCTACCTGCCTCTACACTCTAACCACTAGGCTACCTGCCTCCTCTACACTCTAACCACTAGGCTACCTGCCTCCTCTACACTCTAACCACTAGGCTACCTGCCTCCTCTACACTCTAACCACTAGGCTACCTGCCTCCTCTACACTCTAACCACTAGGCTACCTGCCTCCTCTACACCTAACCACTAGGCTACCTGCCTAACCACTAGGCTACCTGCCTCCCATCTACACTCTAACCACTAGGCTACCTGCCTCCTCTACACTCTAACCACTAGGCTACCTGCCTCCTCTAACCACTAGGCTACCTGCCTCCCTCTAACCACTAGGCTACCTGCCTCCTCTACACTCTAACCACTAGGCTACCTGCCTCCTCTACACTCTAACCACTAGGCTACCTGCCTCCTCTACACTCTAACCACTAGGCTACCTGCCTCCTCTACACTCTAACCACTAGGCTACCTGCCTCCTCTACACTCTGACCACTAGGCTACCTGCCTCCTCTACACTCTAACCACTAGTCTACCTGCCTCCCTACACTCTAACCACTAGGCTACCTGCCTCATCTACACTCTAACCACTAGGCTACCTGCCTCCTCTACACTCTAACCACTAGGCTACCTGCCTCTAACCACTAGGCTACCTGCCTAACCACTAGGCTACCTGCCTCCTCTAACCACTAGGCTACCTGCCTCCTCTACACTCTAACCACTAGGCTACCTGCCTCCTCTACACTCTAACCACTAGGCTACCTGCCTCCTCTAACCACTAGGCTACCTGCCTCCTCTACACTCTAACCACTAGGCTACCAGCCTCCTCTAACCACTAGGCTACCTGCCTCCTCTACACTCTAACCACTAGGCTACCTGCCTTCTCTACACTCTAACCACTAGGCTACCTGCCTCCTCTACACTCTAACCACTAGGCTACCTGCCTCCTCTACACTCTAACTACTAGGCTACCTGCCTCCTCTACACTCTAACCACTAGGCTACCTGCCTCCTCTACACTCTAACCACTAGGCTACCTGCCTCCTCTACACTCTAACCACTAGGCTACCTGCCTCCTCTAACCACTAGACTACCTGCCTCCTCTACACTCTAACCACTAGGCTACCTGCCTCCTCTTCACTCTAACCACTAGGCTACCTGCGTCCTCTACACTCTAACCACTAGGCTACCTGCCTCCTCTACACTCTAACCACTAGGCTACCTGCCTCCTCTAACCACCTGGCTACCTGCCTCCTCTAACCACTAGGCTACCTGCCTCTTCTAACCACTAGGCTACCTGCCTCCTCTAACCACTAGGCTACCTGCCTCCTCAACACTCTAAACACTAGGCTACCTGCCTCCTCTAACCACTAGGCTACCTGCCTCCTCTACACTCTAACCACTAGGCTACCTGCCTCCTCTACACTCTAACCACTAGGCTACCTGCCTCCTCTAACCACTAGGCTACCTGCCTCCTCTACACTCTAACCACTAGGCTACCTGCCTCCTCTACACTCTAACCACTAGGCTACCTGCCTCCTCTACACTCTAACCACTAGGCTACCTGCCTCCTCTACACTCTAACCACTAGGCTACCTGCCTCCTCTACACTCTAACCACTAGGCTACCTGCCTCCTCTACACTCTAACCACTAGGCTACCTGCCTCCTCTACACTCTAACCACTAGGCTACCTGCCTCCTCTACACTCTAACCAGGCTACCTGCCTCCTCTACACTCTAACCACTAGGCTACCTGCCTCCTCTAACACTCTAACCACTAGGCTACCTGCCTCCTCTACACTCTAACCACTAGGCTACCTGCCTCCTCTACACTCTAACCACTAGGCTACCTGCCTCCTCTACACTCTAACCACTAGGCTACCTGCCTCCTCTACACTCTAACCACTAGGCTACCTGCCTCCCCTACACTCTAACCACTAGGCTACCTGCCTCCTCTACACTCTAACCACTAGGCTACCTGCCTCCTCTACTCAACCTAACCACTAGGCTACCTGCCTCCTCTACACTCTAACCACTAGGCTACCTGCCTCCTCTACACTCTAACCACTAGGCTACCTGCCTCCTCTACACTCTAACCACTAGGCTACCTGCCTCCTCTACACTCTAACCACTAGGCTACCTGCCTCCTCTACACTCTAACCACTAGGCTACCTGCCTCCCCTACACTCTAACCACTAGGCTACCTGCCTCCTCTACACTCTAACCACTAGGCTACCTGCCTCCTCTACACTCTAACCACTAGGCTACCTGCCTCCTCTACACTCTAACCACTAGGCTACCTGCCTCCTCTACACTCTAACCACTAGGCTACCTGCCTCCTCTACACTCTAACCACTAGGCTACCTGCCTCCTCTACACTCTAACCACTAGGCTACCTGCCTCCTCTACACTCTAACCACTAGGCTACCTGCCTCCTCTACACTCTAACCACTAGGCTACCTGCCTCCTCTACACTCTAACCACTAGGCTACCTGCCTCCTCTACACTCTAACCACTAGGCTACCTGCCTCCTCTACACTCTAACCACTAGGCTACCTGCCTCCTCTACACTCTAACCACTAGGCTACCTGCCTCCTCTACACTCTAACCACTAGGCTACCTGCCTCCTCTACACTCTAACCACTAGGCTACCTGCCTCCTCTACACTCTAACCACTAGGCTACCTGCCTCCTCTACACTCTAACCACTAGGCTACCTGCCTCCTCTAACCACTCTAACCAACCACTAGGCTACCTGCCTCCTCCACTACACTCTAACCACTAGGCTACCTGCCTCCTCTACACTCTAACCACTAGGCTACCTGCCTCCTCTACACTCTAACCACTAGGCTACCTGCCTCCTCTACACTCTAACCACTAGGCTACCTGCCTCCTCTACACTCTAACCACTAGGCTACCTGCCTCCTCTACACTCTAACCACTAGGCTACCTGCCTCCTCTACACTCTAACCACTAGGCTACCTGCCACCCTCTACACTCTAACCACTAGGCTACCTGCCTCCTCTACACTCTAACCACTAGGCTACCTGCCTCCTCTACACTCTAACCACTAGGCTACCTGCCTCCTCTACACTCTAACCACTAGGCTACCTGCCTCCTCTACACTCTAACCACTAGGCTACCTGCCTCCCACTACACTCTAACCACTAGGCTACCTGCCTCCTACACTCTAACCACTAGGCTACCTGCCTCCTCTACACTCTAACCACTAGGCTACCTGCCTCCTCTAACCAACCACTAGGCTACCTGCCTCCTCTACACTCTAACCACTAGGCTACCTGCCTCCTCTACACTCTAACCACTAGGCTACCTGCCTCCTCTAACCACTAGGCTACCTGCCTCCTCTAACCACTAGGCTACCTGCCTCCTCTAACCACTAGGCTACCTGCCTCCTCTACACTCTAACCACTAGGCTACCTGGCTACCTGCCTCCTCTACACTCTAACCACTAGGCTACCTGCCTCCTCTACACTCTAACCACTAGGCTACCTGCCTCCCTCTACACTCTGACCACTAGGCTACCTGCCTCCTCTACACTCTAACCACTAGTCTACCTGCCTCCCCTACACTCTAACCACTAGGCTACCTGCCTCATCTAGACTCTAACCACTAGGCTACCTGCCTCCTCTACACTCTAACCACTAGGCTACCTGCCTCCTCTAACCACTAGGCTACCTGCCTCCTCTAACCACTAGGCTACCTGCCTCCTCCTCTAACCACTAGGCTACCTGCCTCCTCTACACTCTAACCACTAGGCTACCTGCCTCCTCTACACTCTAACCACTAGGCTACCTGCCTCCTCTACACTCTAACCACTAGGCTACCTGCCTCCTCTACACTCTAACCACTAGGCTACCTGCCTCACTCTAACCACTAGGCTACCTGCCTCCTCTACACTCTAACCACTAGGCTACCTGCCTCCTCTACACTCTAACCACTAGGCTACCTGCCTCCTCTACACTCTAACCACTAGGCTACCTGCCTCCTCTACACTCTAACCACTAGGCTACCTGCCTCCTACACTCTAACCACTAGGCTACCTGCCTCCTCTACACTCTAACCACTAGGCTACCTGCCTGGCTACCTGCCTCCTCTACACTCTAACCACTAGGCTACCTGCCTCCTCTAACCACTAGGCTACCTGCCTCCTCTACACTCTAACCACTAGGCTACCTGCCTCCTACTACACTCTAACCACTAGGCTACCTGCCTCCTCTACACTCTAACCACTAGGCTACCTGCCTCCTCTACACTCTAACCACTAGGCTACCTGCCTCTACACTCTAACCACTAGGCTACCTGCCTCCTCTAACCACTAGGCTAACCACTAGGCTACCTGCCTCCTCTCACTAACCACTAGGCTACCTGCCTCCTCTAACCACTAGGCTACCTGCCTCCTCAACACTCTAAACCACTAGGCTACCTGCCCTCTACACTCTAACCACTAGGCTACCTGCCTCCTCTACACTCTAACCACTAGGCTACCTGCCTCCTCTACACTCTAACCACTAGGCTACCTGCCTCCTCTAACCACTAGGCTACCTGCCTCCTCTAACCACTCTAACCACCCACTAGGCTACCTGCCTCCTCTAACTCTAACCACTAGGCTACCTGCCTCCTCTACACTCTAACCACTAGGCTACCTGCCTCCTCTACACTCTAACCACTAGGCTACCTGCCTCCTCTACACTCTAACCACTAGGCTACCTGCCTCCTCTACACTCTAACCACTAGGCTACCTGCCTCCTCTACACTCTAACCACTAGGCTACCTGCCTCCTCTACACTCTAACCACTAGGCTACCTGCCTCCTCTAACACTCAACCACTAGGCTACCTGCCTCCTCTACACTCTAACCACTAGGCTACCTGCCTCCTCTACACTCTAACCACTAGGCTACCTGCCTCCTCTACACTCTAACCACTAGGCTACCTGCCTCCTCTACACTCTAACCACTAGGCTACCTGCCTCCCTCTACACTCTAACCACTAGGCTACCTGCCTCCTCTACACTCTAACCACTAGGCTACCTGCCTCCTCTACACTCTAACCACACCTGCCTCCTCTAACCACTAGGCTACCTGCCTCCTCTACACTCTAACCACTAGGCTACCTGCCTCCTCTACACTCTAACCACTAGGCTACCTGCCTCCTCTACACTCTAACCACTAGGCTACCTGCCTCCTCTACACTCTAACCACTAGGCTACCTGCCTCCTCTACACTCTAACCACTAGGCTACCTGCCTCCTCTACACTCTAACCACTAGGCTACCTGCCTCCTCTACACTCTAACCACTAGGCTACCTGCCTCCTCTACACTCTAACCACTAGGCTACCTGCCTCCTCTACACTCTAACCACTAGGCTACCTGCCTCCTCTACACTCTAACCACTAGGCTACCTGCCTCCTCTACACTCTAACCACTAGGCTACCTGCCTCCTCTACACTCTAACCACTAGGCTACCTGCCTCCTCTACACTCTAACCACTAGGCTACCTGCCTCCTCTACACTCTAACCACTAGGCTACCTGCCACCCCTACACTCTAACCACTAGGCTACCTGCCTCCTCTACACTCTAACCACTAGGCTACCTGCCTCCTCTACACTCTAACCACTAGGCTACCTGCCTCCTCTACACTCTAACCACTAGGCTACCTGCCTCCTCTACACTCTAACCACTAGGCTACCTGCCTCCTCTACACTCTAACCACTAGGCTACCTGCCTCCTCTACACTCTAACCACTAGGCTACCTGCCTCCTCTACACTCTAACCACTAGGCTACCTGCCTCCTCTACACTCTAACCACTAGGCTACCTGCCTCCTCTACACTCTAACCACTAGGCTACCTGCCTCCTCTACACTCTAACCACTAGGCTACCTGCCTCCTCTACACTCTAACCACTAGGCTACCTGCCTCCTCTACACTCTAACCACTAGGCTACCTGCCTCCTCTACACTCTAACCACTAGGCTACCTGCCTCCTCTACACTCTAACCACTAGGCTACCTGCCTCCTCTACACTCTAACCACTAGGCTACCTGCCTCCTCTACACTCTAACCACTAGGCTACCTGCCTCCTCTACACTCTAACCACTAGGCTACCTGCCTCCTCTACACTCTAACCACTAGGCTACCTGCCTCCTCTACACTCTAACCACTAGGCTACCTGCCTCCTCTACACTCTAACCACTAGGCTACCTGCCTCCTCTACACTCTAACCACTAGGCTACCTGCCTCCTCTACACTCTAACCACTAGGCTACCTGCCTCCTCTACACTCTAACCACTAGGCTACCTGCCTCCTCTACACTCTAACCACTAGGCTACCTGCCTCCTCTACACTCTAACCACTAGGCTACCTGCCTCCTCTACACTCTAACCACTAGGCTACCTGCCTCCTCTACACTCTAACCACTAGGCTACCTGCCTCCTCTACACTCTAACCACTAGGCTACCTGCCTCCTCTACACTCTAACCACTAGGCTACCTGCCTCCTCTACACTCTAACCACTAGGCTACCTGCCTCCTCTACACTCTAACCACTAGGCTACCTGCCTCCTCTACACTCTAACCACTAGGCTACCTGCCTCCTCTACACTCTAACCACTAGGCTACCTGCCTCCTCTACACTCTAACCACTAGGCTACCTGCCTCCTCTACACTCTAACCACTAGGCTACCTGCCTCTACACTCTAACCACTAGGCTACCTGCCTCCTCTACACTCTAACCACTAGGCTACCTGCCTCCTCTACACTCTAACCACTAGGCTACCTGCCTCCTCTACACTCTAACCACTAGGCTACCTGCCTCCTCTACACTCTAACCACTAGGCTACCTGCCTCCTCTACACTCTAACCACTAGGCTACCTGCCTCCTCTACACTCTAACCACTAGGCTACCTGCCTCCTCTACACTCTAACCACTAGGCTACCTGCCTCCTCTACACTCTAACCACTAGGCTACCTGCCTCCTCTACACTCTAACCACTAGGCTACCTGCCTCCTCTACACTCTAACCACTAGGCTACCTGCCTCCTCTACACTCTAACCACTAGGCTACCTGCCTCCTCTACACTCTAACCACTAGGCTACCTGCCTCCTCTACACTCTAACCACTAGGCTACCTGCCTCCTCTACCTCTAACCACTCTAAACCACTAGGCTACCTGCCTCCTCTACACTCTAACCACTAGGCTACCTGCCTCCTCTACACTCTAACCACTAGGCTACCTGCCTCCTCTACACTCTAACCACTAGGCTACCTGCCTCCTCTACACTCTAACCACTAGGCTACCTGCCTCCTCTACACTCTAACCACTAGGCTACCTGCCTCCTCTACACTCTAACCACTAGGCTACCTGCCTCCTCTACACTCTAACCACTAGGCTACCTGCCTCCTCTACACTCTAACCACTAGGCTACCTGCCTCCTCTACACTCTAACCACTAGGCTACCTGCCTCCTCTACACTCTAACCACTAGGCTACCTGCCTCCTCTACACTCTAACCACTAGGCTACCTGCCTCCTCTACACTCTAACCACTAGGCTACCTGCCTCCTCTAACACCTGGCTAACCACTAGGCTACCTGCCTCCCTACACTCTAACCACTAGGCTACCTGCCCTCCACTCTAACCACTAGGCTACCTGCCTCCTCTAACACTCTAACCACTAGGCTACCTGCCTCCTCTACACTCTAACCACTAGGCTACCTGCCTCCTCTACACTCTAACCACTAGGCTACCTGCCTCCTCTACACTCTAACCACTAGGCTACCTGCCTCCACTCTAACCACTAGGCTACCTGCCTCCTCTACACTCTAACCACTAGGCTACCTGCCTCCTCTAACACTCTAACCACTAGGCTACCTGCCTCCTCTACACTCTAACCACTAGGCTACCTGCCTCCTCTACACTCTAACCACTAGGCTACCTGCCTCCTCTACACTCTAACCACTAGGCTACCTGCCTCCTCTACACTCTAACCACTAGGCTACCTGCCTCCTCTACACTCTAACCACTAGGCTACCTGCCTCCTCTACACTCTAACCACTAGGCTACCTGCCTCCTCTACACTCTAACCACTAGGCTACCTGCCTCCTCTAACCTAACCACTAGGCTACCTGCCTCCTCACTAACCACTAGGCTACCTGCCTCCTCTACACTCTAACCACTAGGCTACCTGCCTCCTCTACACTCTAACCACTAGGCTACCTGCCTCCTCTAACCACTCTAAACCACTAGGCTACCTGCCTCCTCTACACTCTAACCACTAGGCTACCTGCCTCCTCTACACTCTAACCACTAGGCTACCTGCCTCCTCTACACTCTAACCACTAGGCTACCTGCCTCCTCTAACCTAACCACTAGGCTACCTGCCTCCTCTACACTCTAACCACTAGGCTACCTGCCTCCTCCACTCTACACTCTAACCACTAGGCTACCTGCCTCCTCTACACTCTAACCACTAGGCTACCTGCCTCCTCTACACTCTAACCACTAGGCTACCTGCCTCCTCTACACTCTAACCACTAGGCTACCTGCCTCCTCTACACTCTAACCACTAGGCTACCTGCCTCCTCTACACTCTAACCACTAGGCTACCTGCCTCCTCTAACCACCACTAGGCTACCTGCCTCCTCTACACTCTAACCACTAGGCTACCTGCCTCCTCTACACTCTAACCACTAGGCTACCTGCCTCCTCTACACTCTAACCACTAGGCTACCTGCCTCCTCTACACTCTAACCACTAGGCTACCTGCCTCCTCTACACTCTAACCACTAGGCTACACTGCCACCTCTACACTCTAACCACTAGTCTACCTGCCTCCTCTAACCACTAGGCTACCTGCCTCCTCTACACTCTAACCACTAGGCTACCTGCCTCCTCTACACTCTAACCACTAGGCTACCTGCCTCCTCTAACCACTAGGCTACCTGCCTCCTCTACACTCTAACCACTAGGCTACCTGCCTCCTCTAACCACTAGGCTACCTGCCTCCTCTACACTCTAACCACTAGGCTACCTGCCTCCTCTACACTCTAACCACTAGGCTACCTGCCTCCTAACCACTAACCACTAGGCTACCTGCCTCCTCTACACTCTAACCACTAGGCTACCTGCCTCCTCTAACCACTAGGCTACCTGCCTCCTCTACACTCTAACCACTAGGCTACCTGCCTCCTCTACCACTCTAACCACTAGGCTACCTGCCTCCTCTACACTCTAACCACTAGGCTACCTGCCTCCTCTACACTCTAACCACTAGGCTACCTGCCTCCTCTACACTCTAACCACTAGGCTACCTGCCTCCTCTACACTCTAACCACTAGGCTACCTGCCTCCTCTACACTCTAACCACTAGGCTACCTGCCTCCTCTACACTCTAACCACTAGGCTACCTGCCTCCTCTACACTCTAACCACTAGGCTACCTGCCTCCTCTACACTCTAACCACTAGGCTACCTGCCTCCTCTACACTCTAACCACTAGGCTACCTGCCTCCTCTACACTCTAACCACTAGGCTACCTGCCTCCTCTACACTCTAACCACTAGGCTACCTGCCACCTCTACACTCTAACCACTAGGCTACCTGCCTCCTCTACACTCTAACCACTAGGCTACCTGCCTCCTCTACACTCTAACCACTAGGCTACCTGCCTCCTCTACACTCTAACCACTAGGCTACCTGCCTCCCCTACACTCTAACCACTAGGCTACCTGCCTCCTCTACACTCTAACCACTAGGCTACCTGCCTCCTCTACACTCTAACCACTAGGCTACCTGCCTCCTCTACACTCTAACCACTAGGCTACCTGCCTCCTCTACACTCTAACCACTAGGCTACCTGCCTCCTCTACACTCTAACCACTAGGCTACCTGCCTCCTCTACACTCTAACCACTAGGCTACCTGCCTCCTCTAACCACTAGGCTACCTCTAACCACTAGGCTACCTGCCTCCTCTACACTCTAACCACTAGGCTACCTGCCTCCACTCTAACCACTAGGCTACCTGCCTCCTCTAACCACTAGGCTACCTGCTCCTCTACACTCTAACCACTAGGCTACCTGCCTCCTCTAAACCACTAGGCTACCTGCCTCCTCTACACTCTAACCACTAGGCTACCTGCCTCCTCTACACTCTAACCACTAGGCTACCTGCCTCCTCTAACCACTAGGCTACCTGCCTCCTCTACACTCTAACCACTAGGCTACCTGCCTCCTCACTCTAACCACTAGGCTACCTGCCTCCTCTACACTCCACTAACCACCTGCCTACCTGGCTACCTGCCTCACTCTAACCACTAGGCTACCTGCCTCCTCTACACTCTAACCACTAGGCTACCTGCCTCCTCTACACTCTAACCACTAGGCTACCTGCCTCCTCCACTACACTCTAACCACTAGGCTACCTGCCTCCTAACCACTAACCACCACTAGGCTACCTGCCTCCTCTACACTCTAACCACTAGGCTACCTGCCTCCTCTAACCACTAGGCTACCTGCCTCCTCACACACTCTAACCACTAGGCTACCTGCCTCCACTCTAACCACTAGGCTACCTGCCTCCTCTACACTCTAACCACTAGGCTACCTGCCTCCTCTACACTCTAACCACTAGGCTACCTGCCTCCTCAACCACTAGGCTACCTGCCTCCTCTACACTCTAACCACTAGGCTACCTGCCTCCCCTACACTCTAACCACTAGGCTACCTGCCTCCTCTACACTCTAACCACTAGGCTACCTGCCTCCTCTACACTCTAACCACTAGGCTACCTGCCTCCTCTAACCACTAGGCTACCTGCCCTCTACCAACCACTAGGCTACCTGCCTCCTCTACACTCTAACCACTAGGCTACCTGCCTCCTCTACACTCTAACCACTAGGCTACCTGCCTCCTCTACACTCTAACCACTAGGCTACCTGCCTCCTCTACACTCTAACCACTAGGCTACCTGCCTCCTCTACACTCTAACCACTAGGCTACCTGCCTCCTCTACACTCTAACCACTAGGCTACCTGCCTCCTCTTCACTCTAACCACTAGGCTACCTGCCAACCCTCTACACTCTAACCACTAGGCTACCTGCCTCCTCTACACTCTAACCACTAGGCTACCTGCCTCCTCTAACCACTAGGCTACCTGCCTCTAAACCACTAGGCTACCTGCCTCCTCCACTACACCTCTAACCACTAGGCTACCTGCCTCCTCTAACCACTAGGCTACCTGCCTCCTCTACACTCTAACCACTAGGCTACCTGCCTCCTCTAACCACTAGGCTACCTGCCTCCTACACTCTAACCACTAGGCTACCTGCCTCCTCTACACTCTAACCACTAGGCTACCTGCCTCCTCTAACCACTAGGCTACCTGCCCTCTACACTCTAACCACTAGGCTACCTGCCTCCTCTACACTCTAACCACTAGGCTACCTGCCTCCTCTACACTCTAACCACTAGGCTACCTGCCTCCTCTACACTCTAACCACTAGGCTACCTGCCTCCCTACACTCTAACCACTAGGCTACCTGCCTCATCTACACTCTAACCACTAGGCTACCTGCCTCCTCTAACTCTAACCACTAGGCTACCTGCCTCCTCTAACCACTAGGCTACCTGCCTCATCCACTCTAACCACTAGGCTACCTGCCTCCTCTAACCACTAGGCTACCTGCCTCCTCTACACTCTAACCACTAGGCTACCTGCCTCCTCTAACACTCTAACCACTAGGCTACCTGCCTCTAACCACTACACTCTAACCACTAGGCTACCTGCCTCCTACACTCTAACCACTAGGCTACCTGCCTCCTCTAACCACTAGGCTACCTGCCTCCTCTAACCACTCTACACTCTAACCACTAGGCTACCTGCCTCCTCTAACCACTAGGCTACCTGCCTCCTCTACACTCTAACCACTAGGCTACCTGCCTCCTCTAACCACTAGGCTACCTGCCTCCTCTACACTCTAACCACTAGGCTACCTGCCTCCTCTACACTCTAACCACTAGGCTACCTGCCTCCACACTCTGACCACTAGGCTACCTGCCTCCTCTACACTCTAACCACTAGTCTACCTGCCTCCCCTACACTCTAACCACTAGGCTACCTGCCTCATCTACAC
>NW_024607692.1:22500-34034 GCF_018296145.1 Oncorhynchus tshawytscha | reverse complement strand
GTGTGTTGTGGTGTGTGTTGTGGTGTGTGTTGTGGTGTGGTGTTGTGGTGTGTGTTGTGGTGTGTGTTGTGGTGTTGTGGTGTGTGTTGTGGTGTGTGTTGTGGTGTGTGTTTTGGTATGTGTTGTGGTGTGTGTTGTGGTGTTGTGGTATGTGTTGTGGTGTGTGTTGTGGTGTTGTGGTGTGTGTTGTGGTGTGGTGTTGTGGTGTGTGTTGTGGTGTTGTGGTGTGTGTTGTGGTGTGTGTTGTGGTGTTGTGGTGTGTGTTGTGGTGTGTGTTGTTGTTTGTGTTGTATGTTGTGGTGTGTGTTGTGGTGTGTGTTGTGGTGTTGTGGTGTGTGTTGTGGTGTGTGTTGTGCTGGTGTGTGTTGTGGTGTGGTGTTGTGGTGTGTGTTGTAGTGTGTGTTGTGGTGTTGTGGTGTGTGTTGTGGTGTGTGTTGTGGTATGTGTTGTGGTGTGTGTTGTGGTGTTGTGGTGTGTGTTGTGGTGTGGTGTTGTGGTGTGTGTTGTGGTGTTGTGGTGTGTGTTGTGGTGTGTGTTGTGGTGTTGTGGTGTGTGTTGTTGTTTGTGTTGTATGTTGTGGTGTTGTGGTGTGTGTTGTGGTGTGTGTTGTGGTGTTTGTTGTGGTGTTGTGGTGTGTGTTGTGGTGTTGTGGTGTGTGTTGTTGTGTGTGTTGTGGTGTGTGTTGTGGTGTGTGTTGTGGTGTGTGTTGTGGTGTGTGTTGTGGTGTGGTGTTGTGGTGTGGTGTTGTGGTGTGGTGTGTGTTGTGGTGTGGTGTTGTGGTGTGGTGTTGTGGTGTGTGTTGTGGTGTGTGTTGTGGTGTGGTGTTGTGGTGTGTGTTGTGGTGTGTGTTGTTGTGTGTGTTGTGGTGTGTGTTGTGGTGTGTGTTGTGGTGTGTGTTGTGGTGTGTGTTGTGGTGTGGTGTTGTGGTGTGTGTTGTGGTGTGTGTTGTGGTGTGGTGTGTGTTGTGGTGTGTGTTGTGGTGTGTGTTGTGGTGTGGTGTTGTGGTGTTGTGGTGTGGTGTTGTGTTGTGGTGTGGTGTTGTGGTGTTGTGGTGTGGTGTTGTGGTGTGTGTTGTGGTGTGGTGTTGTGGTGTGGTGTTGTGGTGTGGTGTTGTGGTGTGGTGTGGTGTGGTGTTGTGGTGTGGTGTTGTGGTGTGGTGTTGTGGTGTGGTGTTGTGGTGTGTGTTGTGGTGTGGTGTGGTGTGGTGTGGTGTTGTGGTGTGGTGTTGTGGTGTGGTGTTGTGGTGTGTGTTGTGGTGTGGTGTTGTGGTGTGGTGTTGTGGTGTGGTGTGGTGTTGGGTGTGGTGTTGTGGTGTGGTTTTGTGGTGTGGTGTTGTGGTGTGTGTGTGGTGTGTTGTGGTGTGGTGTTGTGGTGTGGTGTTGTGGTGTGGTGTTGTGGTGTTGTGTTGTGGTGTTGTGTTGTGGTGTTGTGGTGTGGTGTGTGTTGTGGTGTTGTGGTGTGTGTTGTGGTGTGGTGTTGTGGTGTGGTGTTGTGGTGTGGTGTTGTGGTGTGTGTTGTGGTGTGGTGTTGTGGTGTTGTGGTGTGGTGTTGTGGTGTGGTGTGGTGTTGTGGTGTGGTGTTGTGGTGTGGTGTTGTGGTGTGTGTTGTGGTGTGTGTTGTGGTGTGGTGTTGTGGTGTGGTGTTGTGGTGTTGTGTGGTGTTGTGGTGCGGTGTGGTGTTGTGGTGTGGTGTTGTGGTGTTGTGTTGTGGTGTGGTGTTGTGGTGTTGTGTTGTGGTGTGGTGTTGTGGTGTGTGTTGTGGTGTTGTGGTGTGGTGTGGTGTTGTGGTGTGGTGTTGTGGTGTTGTGGTGTGGTGTTGTGGTGTGGTGTTGTGTTGTGTTGTGGTGTTGTGGTGTTGTGGTGTGGTGTTGTGGTGTGGTGTTGTGGTGTGGTGTTGTGTTGTGGTGTGGTGTGGTGTTGTGGTGTGGTGTTGTGTTGTGTTGTGTTGTGTTGTTGTGGTGTGGTGTTGTGGTGTGGTGTTGTGGTGTGGTGTTGTGTTGTGGTGTGGTGTTGTGGTGTTGTGTTGTGGTGTGGTGTTGTGGTGTGTGGTGTGGTGTTGTGGTGTGGTGTTGTGGTGCAGGTAACATGCACGTGTGATGGTTGTTATTTCTCATTGTGTTGTGTTGTTCTGTGTCCTGTTGTGTGGTTGTTGTTGTTGTGCACGTGTGATGGTGGTATGTTATATTGTGATGGTGGTATGTTATGTTGTGTTATGTTGTGTAGTGTTGTGTTGATGTGCAGGTGGGATTGTGTTGTTTTGTTGTGTAGGTGTGATTGTGTCCTGTCGTGTTATGTTCTGTTGTGTTGCACTGTGTAGTGTTGATCCAGTTGTGATGGTTGTGTTTTGTAATATGTACGTGCTGTGTAGTGTCCATCCTGGTGTGATGGTTGTGTTTTGTAATATGTACGTGCTGTGTAGTGTTGATCCAGTTGTGATGGTTGTGTTTTGTAATATGTATGTGCTGTGTAGTGTTGATCCAGTTGTGATGGTTGTGTTTTGTAGTATGTATGTGCTGTGTAGTGTCTATCCAGGTGTGATGGTTGTGTTTTGTGTTTCCTTCAGTACTGACCTGTAACCAGGTCAAAGCGGATCAGACTCCTGAACAGGTGAGTTCTAAACCCTGACACCTGATGTCACTCATAATGACTAACACTTTAGGGTGACATTCATGGAATATGGCATTAATCAGTCAGTAAAATAACCAGAACATTTATAGAATATGGCATTAATCAGTCAGTAAAATAACCAGAACATTTATAGAATATGGCTGTGAGCAGTCAGTAAAATAACCAGAACATTTATAGAATATGGCAGTGAGCAGTCAGTAAAATAACCAGAACATTTATAGAATATGGCATTAATCAGTCAGTAAAATAACCAGAACATTTATAGAATATGGCAGTGAGCAGTCAGTAAAATAACCAGAACATTTATAGAATATGGCATTAATCAGTCAGTAAAATAACCAGAACATTTATAGAATATGGCAGTGAGCAGTCAGTAAAATAACCAGAACATTTATAGAATATGGCATTAATCAGTCAGTAAAATAACCAGAACATTTATAGAATATGGCAGTGAGCAGTCAGTAAAATAACCAGAACATTTATAGAATTATGGCAGTGAGCAGTCAGTAAAATAACCAGAACATTTATAGAATATGGCTGAATATCTCAAATACAGTGCCTTGCGAAAGTATTCGGCCCCCTTGAACTTTGCGACCTTTTGCCACATTTCAGGCTTCAAACATAAAGATATAAAACTGTATTTTTTGTGAAGAATCAACAACAAGTGGGACACAATCATGATGTGGAACGACATTTATTGGATATTTCAAACTTTTTTAACAAATCAAAAATTGAAAAATTTGGCGTGCAAAATTATTCAGCCCCTTTACTTTCAGTGCAGCAAACTCTCTCCAGAAGTTCGGTGAGGATCTCTGAATGATCCAATGTTGACCTAAATGACTAATGATGATAAATACAATCCACCTGTGTGTAATCAAGTCTCCGTATAAATGCACCTGCACTGTGATAGTCTCAGAGGTCCGTTAAAAGCACAGAGAGCATCATGAAGAACAAGGAACACACCAGGCAGGTCCGAGATACTGTTGTGAAGAAGTTTAAAGCCGGATTTGGATACAAAAAGATTTCCCAAGCTTTAAACATCCCAAGGAGCACTGTGCAAGCGATGATATTGAAATGGAAGGAGTATCAGACCACTGCAAATCTACCAAGACCTGGCCGTCCCTCTAAACTTTCAGCTCATACAAGGAGAAGACTGATCAGAGAAGCAGCCAAGAGGCCCATGATCACTCTGGATGAACTGCAGAGATCTACAGCTGAGGTGGGAGACTCTGTCCATAGGACAACAATCAATCGTATATTGCACAAATCTGGCCTTTATGGAAGAGTGGCAAGAAGAAAGCCATTTCTTAAAGACATCCATAAAAAGTGTCGTTTAAAGTTTGCCACAAGCCACCTGGGAGTCACACCAAACATGTGAAAGAAGGTGCTCTGGTCAGATGAAACCAAAATTGAACTTTTTGGCAACAATGCAAAACGTTATGTTTGGCGTAAAAGCACCCTGAACCCACCATCCCCACTGTCAAACATGGTGGTGGCAGCATCATGGTTTGGGCCCGCTTTTCTTCAGCAGGGACAGGGAAGATGGTTAAAATTGATGGGAAGATGGATGGAGCCAAATACAGGACCATTCTGGAAGAAAACCTGATGGAGTCTGCAAAAGACCTGAGACTGGGACGGAGATTTGTCTTCCAACAAGACAATGATCCAAAACATAAAGCAAAATCTACAATGGAATGGTTAAAAAATAAACATATCCAGGTGTTAGAATGGCCAAGTCAAAGTCCAGACCTGAATCCAATCGAGAATCTGTGGAAAGAACTGAAAACTGCTTTTCACAAATGCTCTCCATCCAACCTCACTGAGCTTGAGCTGTTTTGCAAGGAGGAATGGGAAAAAATTTCAGTCTCTCGATGTGCAAAACTGATAGAGACATACCCCAAGCGACTTACAGCTGTAATCGCAGCAAAAGGTGGCGCTACAAAGTATTAACTTAAGGGGGCTGAATAATTTTGCACGCCCAATTTTTCAGTTTTTGATTTGTTAAAAAAGTTTCAAATATCCAATAAATGTCGTTCCACTTCATGATTGTGTCCCACTTGTTGTTGATTCTTCACAAAAAAATACAGTTTTATATATTTATGTTTGAAGCCTGAAATGTGGCAAAAGGTCTCAAAGTTCAAGGGGGCCGAATACTTTCGCAAGGCACCGTACTCTAGCTGTGAAGATATATTATCCAATAGGGCTCTGATTTCCAAATACTGCAACTCACTATTGCATCTTATAATACGTTTTAAAATCTCTATCTCTCTCTCTCTGTTCTCTCTTTCTCTCTCTCTCTAAGACCACTTTAGAAACAAGTGTTTTATTTAGTACTTTTAAGTGCTATCTCCTGGGACTACAATATACAGTGGGGCAAAAAAAGTATTTAGTCAGCCACCAATCCTGCAAGTTCTCCCACTTAAAAAGATGAGAGAGTTCTGTAATTTTCATCATAGGTACACTTCAACTATGACAGACAAAATGAGAAAAAAAATCCAGAAAATCACATTGTAGGATTTTTAATGAATTTATTTGCAAATTATGGTGGAAAATAAGTATTTGGTCACCTACAAACAGTCAAGATTTCTGGCTCTCACAGACCTGTAACTTCTTCTTTAAGATGCTCCTCTGTCCTCCACTCGTTACCTGTATTAATGGCACCTGTTTGAACTTGTTATCAGTATAAAAGACACCTGTCCACAACCTCAAACAGTCACACTCCAAACTCCACTATGGCCAAGACCAAAGAGCTGTGTGGGAGAACTTGCACAATTGGTGGCTGACTAAATACTTTTTTGCCCCACTGTATTATATATTTAATTAGTACTTTTAAGTGCCATCTCCTGAGACTACAATATATGTCAATATTTGTATATTTGTTTTTACCCACATGATGTCAATGAACTTCTCCTCACTCTCAGACTGTCCCAGGTTTAGCTGGTCTCCTGTCTCTGATGAGGAAAAGCTGTCTGGCGTTAAGTAACTCTGGGGAAGCAGCCGGAGGGAGACTGACTGGAGAGGTGTTACTGGAGGTTAAACACACACACACACACACACACACACACACACACACACACACACACACACACACACACACACACACACACACACACACACACACACACACACACACACACACACACACACACATGCAAGGACTGACAGAAGCATGCACACTCACACACAGTGAAATCATGCGTGCATATAAACATATACACCTCGTTCACTCACTTCCTGTTTCCTGTTTCTACTTCCTGTGTGTAGAATGTCTTGACAGAGATAGACAGTCTCCTGTCTCAAGGTATCCTAAGCAACAGCCGGGAGGTGAGTGGGTTGCTAGGCGTCGTGGAGGACACCTTGATGCTCATCGGGCCACAGCTCAGAGACACCCACACCACCATGGAAACAGACCACACAGGTAACACACACACATACACATGAACACATACACATGAACTTCCACACACAAACACACACATGCACACACATACACATCCTCCTTCACCTTTCTCCTTGTCCTTGTACACAGCTACTGAGCTTGCAGTGAGGAGGGGACAGACTCCGCCCATTGGGCCAATCAGCCTGGCCAATGACAACGTGCGACTGGACACCAGCTGGGAGACAGCTACTGGCAACGGGACGTACCCAGGTAGGCTACTCTTCATCATCATCATCATCACCATCATATCTATAACTAAGTACTGTATCTTTTCGTACTAGTAACTTTCCAAAAATTCCCAGGTTGCCTAGAAATCCTGGATTCAGCATTTCCTGCTTATTCATATCAAATAAAGTAAAATTGTATTTGTCTCAGGAATCAACATGCTTACAAGCCCTTAAAACAACAGTACAGTTTTAAGAAAAAGAAGTGTGAAGAAAAAAATAGATAAGTAAAAAATAAAAAACATAATTAAAGAGCAGCAGTAAAATAACATTAGCGATGCTATATACAGGTGGTACCGGTACAGAGTCAATGTGGAGGCTATATACAGGTGGTAACAGTACAGAGTCAATGTGGAGGCTATATACAGGTGGTACCAGTACAGAGTCAATGTGGAGGCTATATACAGGGGGGTACCGGTACAGAGTCAATGTGGAGGTTATATACAGGGGGTACCAGTACAGAGTCAATGTGGAGGCTATATACAGGTGGGTACCGGTACAGAGTCAATGTGGAGGCTATATACAGGTGGTACCAGTACAGAGTCAATGTGGAGGCTATATACAGGGGGTACCAGTACAGAGTCAATGTGGAGGCTATATACAGGTGGGTACCGGTACAGAGTCAATGTGGAGGCTATATACAGGTGGTACCGGTACAGAGTCAATGTGGAGGCTATATACAGGTGGGTACCGGTACAGAGTCAATGTGGAGGCTATATACAGGTGGGAGGCTATATACCGGTACAGAGTCAATGTGGAGGCTATATACAGGTGGTACCAGTACAGAGTCAATGTGGAGGCTATATACAGGTGGTACCAGTACAGAGTCAATGTGGAGGCTATATACAGGGGGAGGCTACCGGTACAGAGTCAATGTGGAGGCTATATACAGGTGGGTACCGGTACAGAGTCAATGTGGAGGCTATATACAGGTGGGAGGCTACCGGTACAGAGTCAATGTGGAGGCTATATACAGGTGGGTACCGGTACAGAGTCAATGTGGAGGCTATATACAGGTGGGTACAGTCAATGTGGAGGCTATATACAGGTGGGTACCGGTACAGAGTCAATGTGGAGGTTATATACAGGTGGGTACAGAGTCAATGGTACAGAGTCAATGTCAATGGGAGGCTATATACAGGTGGTACCGGTACAGAGTCAATGTGGAGGCTATATACAGGTGGTACCGGTACAGAGTCAATGTGGAGGCTATATACAGGTGGGTACCGGTACAGAGTCAATGTGGAGGCTATATACAGGTGGGTACCGGTACAGAGTCAATGTGGAGGCTATATACAGGTGGGTACCGGTACAGAGTCAATGTGGAGGCTATATACAGGGGGTACCGGTGCAATGTGGAGGCTATATACAGGTGGGTACAGAGTCAATGTGGAGGCTATATACAGGGGGTGCCGGTACAGAGTCAATGTGGAGGCTATATACAGGTGGGTACAGAGTCAATGTGGAGGCTACAGAGTCAATGTGTATATACAATGTGGAGGCTATATACAGGGGGTACCGGTACAGAGTCAATGGTACAGAGTCAATGTGGAGGCTATATACAGGTGGTACCTGTACAGAGTCAATGTGGAGGCTATATACAGGTGGGTACCGGTACAGAGTCAATGTGGAGGCTATATACAGGTGGGTACCGGTACAGAGTCAATGTGGAGGCTATATACAGGGGGTACCGGTACAGAGTCAATGTGGAGGCTATATACAGGTGGGTACCGGTACAGAGTCAATGTGGAGGCTATATACAGGTGGGTACCGGTACAGAGTCAATGTGGAGGCTATATACAGGGGGTACCGGTACAGAGTCAATGTGTGGGGGTCACCGGTTAGTCGAGGTAATTGAGGTAATATGTACATGTAGGTAGAGTTATTAATGTGACAATGCATAGATAATAACTAGAGGGTAGCAGCAGTGTAAAAAAGGAGGTGGGAGGGAACAATGCAAATATTCTGGGTAGCCATTTGATGAGCTGTTCTTGGACCTAGACTTGGTGCTCCGGTACTGCTTGCTGTTCGGTAGCAGAGAGAACAGTCTGTGACAAGAGTGACTGGAGTCTTTGACAATTTTTAGGGCCTTCCTCTGACACCGCCTGGAAAATAGGTTCTGGATGGCAAGAAGCTTGGCCCCAGTGATGTACTGGGCCATACGCATTACCCACCTGTAGTGTCTTGTGGTCGGAGGCCGAGCAGTTGCCATAGCAGGCAGTAATGCAACCATACTCTCGATCGTGCAGCTATATAACATTTTGAGGATGTGAGGACCCATGCCAAATCTTTTCAGTCTCCTGAGAGGGAACTTGAAGCGCTCAACCTGCTCCACTACAGCCCTGTCGATGAGAATGGGGGCATGCTCGGTCCTCCTTTTCCTGTAGTCCACAATCATCTCTTTTGTCTTGTTTATGTTGAGGGAGAGGTTGTTATCCTGGCACCACACGGCCAAGTATCTGACCTCCTCCCTATAGGATATCTCATCGTTGTCGGTAATCAGGCCTACCACTATTCTGTCGTCGGCAAACTTAATGATGTTGTTGGAGTCGTGCTTGGCCATGAGTCATGGGTGAACAGGGAGTACAGGAGGGGACTGATCACGCACCCCTGAGGGGCCCCCGTGTTGCGGATCACCTCGGTGCGGCCCTTCAGGAAGTCCAGGTTCCAGTTGCAGAGGGAGGTGTTTAGTCTCAGAGTCCTTAGCTTAGTGAAGAGCTTTGAGAACACTATGGTGTTGAATTCTGAGCTGTAGTCAAGGAATAGCATTCTCACATAGGTGTTCCTTTTATCAAGGTGGAAAAGGGCCGTGTGGATTGCAATAGATTGTATCATATGTGCATCTGTTGGGGCTGTATGCAAATTGGAGTGTAGGGTTTCTGGGATAATGGTGTTGATGTGAGCCATGACCAGCATTTCAAAGCACCTCCTTATTCCAGGAATCTTCCAACCAGGAAACCTGAAAAAGCTGGGGATTCTGGGACAACTACAAGACATTCTGGTAACTTGTTTCATTCTGTGCTGCCCAGGTTTCACTCTGGCTGGGTTGGTGTGTTACAAGACAGTGGAGAGATCTGTCAACAACTCCTTCCAGTACCTCACTGACACAGACACAGACACAGCAACCGCCACAGCATCAAAGCCTAACTACCAGATCAGTTCCAAGGTGGTAACAGCCTTTGTCAGTAACCCAGCAACAGAACACCTCACCCAGCCTGTCATCCTCACCTTCAAACATCTACAGGTATCATTTGATAATATAACATATCCTGCAGTGCTGATGTCAACATATCACAAATGTAATGATGATGGCCTAACAGACTGACGATGGCCTAACAGACTGATGATGGCCTAACATACTGATGATGGCCTAACAGACTGATGATGGCCTAACATACTGATGATGGCCTAACAGACTGATGATGGCCTAACAGACTGATGATGGCCTAACATACTGATGATGGCCTAACAGACTGATGACCTAACATACTGATGATGGCCTAACAGACTGATGATGGCCTAACATACTGATGATGGCCTAACAGACTGATGATGGCCTAACAGACTGACAATGGCCTAACAGACTGACAATGGCCTAACAGACTGACGATGGCCTATCAGACTGACGATGGCCTAACAGACTGACGATGGCCTATCAGACTGACGATGGCCTAACAGACTGATGATGGCCTAACAGACTGATCTGTTGAAGAGACCGTTCTCTAAGAAGTGCTTAGCCAATGTTTCATCCTCCTCTCTTACTCTCTCTCTGTTTCTCTCTCTCTCCCTCCCTCTCTCTCTCTCTCTCTCTCTCTCTCTCTCTCTGTTTCTCTCTGTTTCTCTCTCACTGTGTCTTTCTCTCTCTCTCTCCCTCCCCCCACCCCCTACCCCAGGTGAGGGCGGAGTCAGCGGAGATGAACTATACCTGTGTGTTCTGGTCGGAGGGGCGTGTCCATGAAGAGGGAGGGGCGTGGTCAAGGAGTGGCTGTACCAAAGTCACGTCTAACGCTACACACACCGTGTGTTCCTGTTCCCACCTTAGCAGCTTTGCTGTTCTCATGGCCCTCTACCCTGTACAGGTATACACACACACACACACACACACACACACACACACACACACACACACACACACACACACACACACACACACACACACACGGTGATGTCAATATAATGCTCCTTGCCTTATGTTGTCAGTTGAGTAGGTTGAGTAACGAGTTAAAGGCTGTGTTGTTGAACTGAGGATAGCTGAAGATGCTTAACGTTAACCTCTTTGGGATGGGGGGCGGTATTTTCACATCCGGATGAAAAGCCCAAAGTAAACTGCCTGCTACTCAGGCCCAGAAGCTAGGATATGCATATAATTGGTAGATTTGGATAAAGTTTCTAAAACTGTTAATGTCTGTGAGTATAACAGAACTTATTTGGCAGGCAAAACCCCGAAGACAAACCATCCAGGATTATTTGTTGTTGTTGAGTTAACTGTGTTTTCTATTAGTTTCCTAATATGGGGAACTAGATGTATGAGGCACTTGCTTGCAGTTCCTATGGCTTCCACTAGATGGCAACAGTCTTTAGACATTGGTTGATGTTTTTCCTTTGAGAAATGAAGAAGTACAGCTATTCAGAATGAGAGTCAAGCCAAGTGGACTCTTTTGTTTGGTGCGCGACCTGGAACTCGCTCCACTTTCATTTGATCCTCTATTGAACACAGTGTATTCCGTCCTAAATTGTCTCGATTATTGACGTTTTAGGACGGTTGAGGAAAGCTGTTTGAAATGTTTGGACAGAGTTTACAGGTAACTTATTAGATCATTTGTCGTCATGTTGGGCGAGTTGGAACCGGTGTTTTTCTGAATCAAACGCCTCCAAATAAATGGGGCGGAACGTCGAGCCGTAACAGGTTTTAACATCTTCAGCCATCCTCATTTAATGTTAAGCATCTTCAGCCATCCTCAGTTAATGTTAAGCATCTTCAGCTATCCTCAGTTAATGTTAAGCATCTTCAGCTATCCTCAGTTAATGTTAAGCATCTTCAGCTATCCTCAGTTAATGTTAAGCATCTTCAGCTATCCTCAGTTAATGTTAAGCATCTTCAGCTATCCTCAGTTAATGTTAAGCATCTTCAGCCATCCTCAGTTAATGTTAAGCATCTTCAGCTATCCTCAGTTAATGTTAAGCATCTTCAGCTATCCTCAGTTAATGTTAAGCATCTTCAGCTATCCTCAGTTAATGTTAAGC